>NC_068375.1:9673800-9794326 GCF_023724105.1 Carassius gibelio | reverse complement strand
AGAACTTGAATTGGAGCTTGAAACCAAGGCCCAACCTCCAGAGGGAGGAACTGAGGGCCTTGAACACACTAAAAAACCTCAGAGAAATTGTCATTAAACCTGCTGACAAGGGAAATGCCATTGTCATCATGGATAGAGAGCAATATGTCTGGGAGGGAGAGAGACAATTAAACATCAGTGACCACTACAAACCCTTAGAAGAACCCATTTATTTTGAAACCATGAAACAGGTTAGAAAAATCTTAGAACAGATGTATGACAAGGGTATCATTAACTCAAAACAGAGGGATTATTTAAGCGGCAGTGGCACTCCTCGAATGAGAAGATTTTATTTATTGCCTAAGATTCACAAGGAGCCTGAAAAATGGAGTATTCCACACGAGATTCCACCCGGCAGACCCATAGTGTCTGATTGCAACAGTGAAACTTATCAGACAGCTGAGTACATCGAGTATTATCTCAACCCCATCTCTCAGAAACACCCGAGCTATCTGAAGGACACTTATGACTTCATCCAGAAAGTTAAAGACATCAGTATTCCCAGAGGAGCCTTTTTGTTCACCATAGATATTGACAGCTTATATACGAACATAGAAACTGAAGCAGGCCTCCAGGCGGTCCAGGAGTGCATGCTTCAATATCCAGACCCAAAAAGGCCTGATGATTATATTTTAAAATTATTAGATATAAACTTAACTAAAAATGACTTTGAATTTAATTCTAAATATTATTTGCAAGTTAAAGGCACAGCCATGGGCAAAAAGTTTGCCCCTTCCTACGCCAACATCTTCATGGCGAGATGGGAACAATCGGCTCTGGGTTCGTGTACAAAAAGGCCTCTGCATTACTTTAGATTTCTGGATGACATATGGGGAGTGTGGTCTTACTCCATGGATGATTTTAAGGACTTTGCAGAACACTTGAATACCCATCAGAGATCGATTACAATTAAATATACAATTGACCCCACAGAGGTCAACTTTCTAGATGTGGTGTCATATAAGGGACAGAAATTTGAAGAGACAGGACAGCTAGACTTTAGAGTGTATTTCAAAGAAACGGACACGCATTCCTTACTGCACAAACACAGCTTCCATCCTAAACATACATTTAAAGGTATAGTGAAATCTCAATTACTCAGATTTCACAGGATATGCACAGAACATTCCTGTTTTATGGAAGCAACCAAAATTCTGTTCAGGGCCCTGAGGGACAGAGGATACTCGAGGTCCTTCTTAAGAAGGGCTCTGAAGACTTTTCTCCTCCCCGGGACTCCAAGGGACCCTAAAGAGGGTGAAAAGAACAAAATTATTCCATTAGTGTCCAATTTCTCGCTAATGAGCAAACAATTAAACCGTGCAGCTAAGTCTAATTTTGAAAGGTTCTTTGAAAACACTCCCTTCTTGCAGAAACACAAACAAATAGCTGCCTATAGGAGAAATACAAATTTATCAGACGTTCTAGTAAATAGCAAACTCAGACCCATGGCACCACAGAAGAAAAAGTCACTCTGTAAATACTTTGATCAGCAAAAATGGGTATTCAATCGTTCAACAAAACAAGTCTTTCAGATCTCACAGCATCTCACTCCAGTAACAGAGAACTGTATTTATTTGATTTATTGTACAAAGTGTTCCAAACAATATGTAGGCCAGACAAAAAATGCTTTAAAGGTCCGAGTCTATCAGCACACACACAACATAAAAAATAAAATAGAGAAACGTAGACACGTAGTCCAGCACTTCCTCACCCACGGCCTTGAGGCCTTCAGGGTGACTGGACTTCAATCCGACCCATTCTGGTCGTTGTGTGATAGACTTAAATATGAAAGATTATGGATCATGAGACTGGATACAAAATTCCCAAGAGGTCTTAATGAGACTTAGCAGATCTACCTGACCTTAACCCAAACCTAAAACCTAACCGACTAACCATAACACAACCTAAACCTAACCAACCCACCATATCCAAACCTAAAACCTACCAGATACCCCAGGATTCATACCTGGATTTTACAGACCCATCCTGCACAAACCTAAACTTAACCAGACCTAAACTGAATAGCCCTGGCCTCAATAGCCCTATGAACAGCCCTTAACAGTTGGCCTGCTGTGACCTCTCTTGGTCTGTATGTGATTTGGGGGTGACCAGTGGAGGGATGGACCGTGCACAACCCAGAGTGGGACCCTCAGGGTCCTATCCTGGGAAAACTCTCCTTTTTCCTAACCCAGCCTGAGCCTCCCTCTCTGGGCCCTCTCTTCTCATGACCTCTAGTGGGTACTCAGCGGAACCACACTTTATGGGCTTTCATATGTTCTCATTTTTTATTATTATTAAAATAAATAAATATACACCCTAATACATATTAAAAAATTAAAATATGAATACATACTTCATGGGCACTAGAATTCATGGTTTTCATGGATTACTTATAAAGACACACGAGGTTAAATATAATACAAATATAAAAAGCATAAAAAAGCATAAAGATAAAATTATAAATACTTCATGGGCACTAGAATATATTTTTTTCAGTATCTATCTATAAAACAGAAAGAGATGATTGTGAAAAACATATAGAAACAGAACTGAATATACATAAATATACAATAAATAAAAATACATATATTATGAGGCACTAGAGGGCTTTAATAGTCATAAATGATTAAAAAACATTGTTTATGGCTACTTGGAGCACATTTGAGGGATGCATTGTTTTCTTTGTTACATGCAGACTGAGGAGCTGCATTTTTCAAATTGAAAGAGGCAAAGAGCATCGTTTAAATTTGAAAAAAGCAAAGAAAAAAATTCTCTATATAAAAAAAAGCAACATGCATCGACTAAAAATAAATAAAAAATAAAAAATGCAACGCACATAATTCAAATTTGAAAAATGCATCGTGTGCTTGTTTGGTTTAAATTTTGTATTGGTTTGAAGGGATTGGAGGATGGCGTGCCGATGACGTCATCGACTGGCTTTGATATACCTAACGGAACGCAGTCCGAGTCAGAAGGATTGTTGCACTGCTTGCAGTAACATCTTGGTTGGTGATTTAGTAAAACGGTTATTTTGTATCTCGAGATAAAACAGAAAATTGAAAAGTTCAAGCCTGCCTGAAGAAGATACATCAAAGTATCGAAACGTCGCGATATAGGCTTGAACACAGAAACATTTATTTCCCTAAAAGAAAATATATTTTTGTTTTTTTCCATTATTTTGAAATTTTATTTTGATCCTTTGATCTTTTTTCTTTTGATTTCATATAAAATCACACATCTGGTTCATTTCATACTGTTAAAAAAAACACTACAAAATCCAAAAAAAGTTGGTTTATCTCTTTATTGTTAAAAAAAACACAAGAAAATCCAAAAAAAAGTTAAAAAAATATAAAAGGACAAAAAAACATTTTTTTTAAATTTTCAGAAATAGAATAAAAGATTAAAAGAATACACAGTTGTGGATTTGATCGTTCAGTAAAATAAGGATGGTGTTCGTTTTTCAGAACAAGGGTCGTTTCACGACCCCTCGAGCGCGTCTGATCCCTCACACAGATAACAGGGATTTCCCCAGACGGGGACGATTTATGAGGGACGATTATTTTGTCGAGCGATCTCGTGACTTCCCATATGAGGTCATCAGACACGGAGAATCACTCGCGGGTTACAGTAACAGAGTACAGAATGAAACTCGATCGGAGAATACTGTAAATCCTTTCCGTCGTCAGTCACGTGATCGACGCCCTTTAAATCGGGGATTTAAACCCAAACAAAAGAGAGTGACTTTTGGGGAAAATAGGATTTTTTACCCCACTGAACAGAACAGGTTTACTGACCAGAGATACAGAAACACACAAAATTCTCCTCGTAATGTAGAAAAGAACAGGAGACGTGAGAATGGCCAGTTTGCACAAAAATATGTTCACCAGAAAAAAAGAATGGGCCAAAAAAGTCACTTTGATTCACAAAAAAATACAGAATACTCTCCTGCTTCTCCCACTTTTCGGAGAATTATTAAGAATATGTATCATCTGATCAGATCTGTCCATCACCTCAGTAATATTGACACACGGATAGAAGATAACCAGCCTGTCACTCTTAAAAGGTTAACAGAGCTTCTTAAAAGTGTGATCAAACCCTTTGCCCCCACAATGTCCACAAAAGAATTGCTGGAGGGTAATGCAAAGAACTGGGCGTTTACGACACAGTTGGTGTTACAGCAACATTATGAGGATATCATAAAGCACACACTGGGGATCTTACGGGGAGAGACACAGAGAAAAGACTGGTTACACGCTTTTGAGATCGCTGTTAAATGGGCGATGAGAAATTTTGGCAAAAGGATCTCCCAGAGGGCAATTCAGCAGGCCGAAACTTTGGTCCTGACCGAATTGCGTTCTGGGACTCCATCCGGGTCTAGAGTACCATCGAATTCTGAAACCAGTAACAACAGAACATTTGCTCAGGTGGTTAGTGGTGCAGATCTAGCCTCAGCTCAGCAGGGGACAGAAACGGTCAACACAGGGGTCGTCAGACCTAAGACAGGGGTCACACACATCCAGATACAAACATCGCCCACTTTAATGTCAGGCTGGTCTCCTATGAGGAACGACTGGCTTCTGGGAGATGATTTTCCACCTCTGAACCCTCCTGTACAGGCCCCTATACAGGCCCCTATACAGTCTCCTAAGGGGAAAAGACCAGAAAAGAAAAAACACCTGACAGAACAGAGACCAAAAACTCCACCAGTCGTTACAGAACAAGCTGAGAAAAATCTCTTAGTGAGTTTTGATGATGATGATGAGGAGGAGGATCAGTTAACTCCTGCACAGGGTGACAGACTGGATGATTTAGATGAGTTTACGGGTCAGCTGTCACAGGAACTTTTCTCTCCTTTTGCCCCCTCTGAGGCTGAGGCCCCGATAACCACAGGCCTGCCTTCTCTGGTCCCCATTGTAGCCAATGCAGTACATAGAGTAAATCCTCTAAGGGACACAGCTGAGAGTGCCCAGATCTTCCAAAATCCGTCAGGGTCACCCAATCTCTCAGACTTTGATTTTTCAGAATATTCTGTGACATCTCTTCAACCAGGGGCTCCTCAGGAGACAGAGAGGGGGGAAACTTCCAAAAAAATGGAAAACATTATCTCTGAAACAGAAAAAAACAGACAAGCAGAGAAAATGAGTAAAACAGTTGAAACCTCTGTAGCCGACACTCAAGGTCAAAGGGCACTACGTAGGCCGTACACGCACCTTAGAACTAACAAAAAGTTCAATGAGTGGAAACTGGCACTCAAAGAGAAACACGTGGTCATCGGGGACTCCAATCTGAGCAGGATTCCCGCTTTTGACATTCCTGATTTACAGATTGACAGTTTTCCAGGGGCTAAATTGCAGCACGCTGCCAATCTGATAGAAAAAGCCACAGTAGACACAAAAGTAGAAAAAATAGTCTTGGCATTCGGCCTGAATAACCGCACACAAAGATTACGCATCTCAGCGATGAGAGAGTGTGCCAGATTGAGTCAGGTGGCACAAGAGAGACTGCCAGAGGCCCAACTGTGGATCCCCCTGATCAATATCCCCCAATCTCTCCCAGAAGGAGAAAAAATATTTTTAGATGAATTAAACAATTACATAGAGGAAAATTATTCCTTCATCCCCCTCCTGCCAGAGGATCAGTTTCAGGTAGAGAGTGACGGCCTGCACTGGACTGCAGAGACAGCCAGGAACATGTTGGAACACTGGGCACGATATTTAAACTTGTAGTGAGTGAACACCCGAGAAAGGGTGCACACAGGCTTGTTGTGAATCTTTCCAAACACTTTACTCTCTCTCCCTCACAGTCATCCCTGCTCATGAAAGGCCTCACATTTATTCCGTCTGTTCAAAAGATGAAAGATTTTAAACATCAACTTAGACTAGATTTACAAAAATTTCATAGAAGAATAAAATTAGAGGTTTATTTTGAGGGTAAAAAGATTAAAAAACAAAGATTACCTTTCACACACAATTCAGATTGGACTCCGGCCTTGAGCAGACTTCCCAAACAAGTAGGCCAGCTGATCACAGCTGATGAGTATGCTTATAAGAACTTGAATTGGAGCTTGAAACCAAGGCCCAACCTCCAGAGGGAGGAACTGAGGGCCTTGAACACACTAAAAAACCTCAGAGAAATTGTCATTAAACCTGCTGACAAGGGAAATGCCATTGTCATCATGGATAGAGAGCAATATGTCTGGGAGGGAGAGAGACAATTAAACATCAGTGACCACTACAAACCCTTAGAAGAACCCATTTATTTTGAAACCATGAAACAGGTTAGAAAAATCTTAGAACAGATGTATGACAAGGGTATCATTAACTCAAAACAGAGGGATTATTTAAGCGGCAGTGGCACTCCTCGAATGAGAAGATTTTATTTATTGCCTAAGATTCACAAGGAGCCTGAAAAATGGAGTATTCCACACGAGATTCCACCCGGCAGACCCATAGTGTCTGATTGCAACAGTGAAACTTATCAGACAGCTGAGTACATCGAGTATTATCTCAACCCCATCTCTCAGAAACACCCGAGCTATCTGAAGGACACTTATGACTTCATCCAGAAAGTTAAAGACATCAGTATTCCCAGAGGAGCCTTTTTGTTCACCATAGATATTGACAGCTTATATACGAACATAGAAACTGAAGCAGGCCTCCAGGCGGTCCAGGAGTGCATGCTTCAATATCCAGACCCAAAAAGGCCTGATGATTATATTTTAAAATTATTAGATATAAACTTAACTAAAAATGACTTTGAATTTAATTCTAAATATTATTTGCAAGTTAAAGGCACAGCCATGGGCAAAAAGTTTGCCCCTTCCTACGCCAACATCTTCATGGCGAGATGGGAACAATCGGCTCTGGGTTCGTGTACAAAAAGGCCTCTGCATTACTTTAGATTTCTGGATGACATATGGGGAGTGTGGTCTTACTCCATGGATGATTTTAAGGACTTTGCAGAACACTTGAATACCCATCAGAGATCGATTACAATTAAATATACAATTGACCCCACAGAGGTCAACTTTCTAGATGTGGTGTCATATAAGGGACAGAAATTTGAAGAGACAGGACAGCTAGACTTTAGAGTGTATTTCAAAGAAACGGACACGCATTCCTTACTGCACAAACACAGCTTCCATCCTAAACATACATTTAAAGGTATAGTGAAATCTCAATTACTCAGATTTCACAGGATATGCACAGAACATTCCTGTTTTATGGAAGCAACCAAAATTCTGTTCAGGGCCCTGAGGGACAGAGGATACTCGAGGTCCTTCTTAAGAAGGGCTCTGAAGACTTTTCTCCTCCCCGGGACTCCAAGGGACCCTAAAGAGGGTGAAAAGAACAAAATTATTCCATTAGTGTCCAATTTCTCGCTAATGAGCAAACAATTAAACCGTGCAGCTAAGTCTAATTTTGAAAGGTTCTTTGAAAACACTCCCTTCTTGCAGAAACACAAACAAATAGCTGCCTATAGGAGAAATACAAATTTATCAGACGTTCTAGTAAATAGCAAACTCAGACCCATGGCACCACAGAAGAAAAAGTCACTCTGTAAATACTTTGATCAGCAAAAATGGGTATTCAATCGTTCAACAAAACAAGTCTTTCAGATCTCACAGCATCTCACTCCAGTAACAGAGAACTGTATTTATTTGATTTATTGTACAAAGTGTTCCAAACAATATGTAGGCCAGACAAAAAATGCTTTAAAGGTCCGAGTCTATCAGCACACACACAACATAAAAAATAAAATAGAGAAACGTAGACACGTAGTCCAGCACTTCCTCACCCACGGCCTTGAGGCCTTCAGGGTGACTGGACTTCAATCCGACCCATTCTGGTCGTTGTGTGATAGACTTAAATATGAAAGATTATGGATCATGAGACTGGATACAAAATTCCCAAGAGGTCTTAATGAGACTTAGCAGATCTACCTGACCTTAACCCAAACCTAAAACCTAACCGACTAACCATAACACAACCTAAACCTAACCAACCCACCATATCCAAACCTAAAACCTACCAGATACCCCAGGATTCATACCTGGATTTTACAGACCCATCCTGCACAAACCTAAACTTAACCAGACCTAAACTGAATAGCCCTGGCCTCAATAGCCCTATGAACAGCCCTTAACAGTTGGCCTGCTGTGACCTCTCTTGGTCTGTATGTGATTTGGGGGTGACCAGTGGAGGGATGGACCGTGCACAACCCAGAGTGGGACCCTCAGGGTCCTATCCTGGGAAAACTCTCCTTTTTCCTAACCCAGCCTGAGCCTCCCTCTCTGGGCCCTCTCTTCTCATGACCTCTAGTGGGTACTCAGCGGAACCACACTTTATGGGCTTTCATATGTTCTCATTTTTTATTATTATTAAAATAAATAAATATACACCCTAATACATATTAAAAAATTAAAATATGAATACATACTTCATGGGCACTAGAATTCATGGTTTTCATGGATTACTTATAAAGACACACGAGGTTAAATATAATACAAATATAAAAAGCATAAAAAAGCATAAAGATAAAATTATAAATACTTCATGGGCACTAGAATATATTTTTTTCAGTATCTATCTATAAAACAGAAAGAGATGATTGTGAAAAACATATAGAAACAGAACTGAATATACATAAATATACAATAAATAAAAATACATATATTATGAGGCACTAGAGGGCTTTAATAGTCATAAATGATTAAAAAACATTGTTTATGGCTACTTGGAGCACATTTGAGGGATGCATTGTTTTCTTTGTTACATGCAGACTGAGGAGCTGCATTTTTCAAATTGAAAGAGGCAAAGAGCATCGTTTAAATTTGAAAAAAGCAAAGAAAAAAATTCTCTATATAAAAAAAAGCAACATGCATCGACTAAAAATAAATAAAAAATAAAAAATGCAACGCACATAATTCAAATTTGAAAAATGCATCGTGTGCTTGTTTGGTTTAAATTTTGTATTGGTTTGAAGGGATTGGAGGATGGCGTGCCGATGACGTCATCGACTGGCTTTGATATACCTAACGGAACGCAGTCCGAGTCAGAAGGATTGTTGCACTGCTTGCAGTAACATCTTGGTTGGTGATTTAGTAAAACGGTTATTTTGTATCTCGAGATAAAACAGAAAATTGAAAAGTTCAAGCCTGCCTGAAGAAGATACATCAAAGTATCGAAACGTCGCGATATAGGCTTGAACACAGAAACATTTATTTCCCTAAAAGAAAATATATTTTTGTTTTTTTCCATTATTTTGAAATTTTATTTTGATCCTTTGATCTTTTTTCTTTTGATTTCATATAAAATCACACATCTGGTTCATTTCATACTGTTAAAAAAAACACTACAAAATCCAAAAAAAGTTGGTTTATCTCTTTATTGTTAAAAAAAACACAAGAAAATCCAAAAAAAAGTTAAAAAAATATAAAAGGACAAAAAAACATTTTTTTTAAATTTTCAGAAATAGAATAAAAGATTAAAAGAATACACAGTTGTGGATTTGATCGTTCAGTAAAATAAGGATGGTGTTCGTTTTTCAGAACAAGGGTCGTTTCACGACCCCTCGAGCGCGTCTGATCCCTCACACAGATAACAGGGATTTCCCCAGACGGGGACGATTTATGAGGGACGATTATTTTGTCGAGCGATCTCGTGACTTCCCATATGAGGTCATCAGACACGGAGAATCACTCGCGGGTTACAGTAACAGAGTACAGAATGAAACTCGATCGGAGAATACTGTAAATCCTTTCCGTCGTCAGTCACGTGATCGACGCCCTTTAAATCGGGGATTTAAACCCAAACAAAAGAGAGTGACTTTTGGGGAAAATAGGATTTTTTACCCCACTGAACAGAACAGGTTTACTGACCAGAGATACAGAAACACACAAAATTCTCCTCGTAATGTAGAAAAGAACAGGAGACGTGAGAATGGCCAGTTTGCACAAAAATATGTTCACCAGAAAAAAAGAATGGGCCAAAAAAGTCACTTTGATTCACAAAAAAATACAGAATACTCTCCTGCTTCTCCCACTTTTCGGAGAATTATTAAGAATATGTATCATCTGATCAGATCTGTCCATCACCTCAGTAATATTGACACACGGATAGAAGATAACCAGCCTGTCACTCTTAAAAGGTTAACAGAGCTTCTTAAAAGTGTGATCAAACCCTTTGCCCCCACAATGTCCACAAAAGAATTGCTGGAGGGTAATGCAAAGAACTGGGCGTTTACGACACAGTTGGTGTTACAGCAACATTATGAGGATATCATAAAGCACACACTGGGGATCTTACGGGGAGAGACACAGAGAAAAGACTGGTTACACGCTTTTGAGATCGCTGTTAAATGGGCGATGAGAAATTTTGGCAAAAGGATCTCCCAGAGGGCAATTCAGCAGGCCGAAACTTTGGTCCTGACCGAATTGCGTTCTGGGACTCCATCCGGGTCTAGAGTACCATCGAATTCTGAAACCAGTAACAACAGAACATTTGCTCAGGTGGTTAGTGGTGCAGATCTAGCCTCAGCTCAGCAGGGGACAGAAACGGTCAACACAGGGGTCGTCAGACCTAAGACAGGGGTCACACACATCCAGATACAAACATCGCCCACTTTAATGTCAGGCTGGTCTCCTATGAGGAACGACTGGCTTCTGGGAGATGATTTTCCACCTCTGAACCCTCCTGTACAGGCCCCTATACAGGCCCCTATACAGTCTCCTAAGGGGAAAAGACCAGAAAAGAAAAAACACCTGACAGAACAGAGACCAAAAACTCCACCAGTCGTTACAGAACAAGCTGAGAAAAATCTCTTAGTGAGTTTTGATGATGATGATGAGGAGGAGGATCAGTTAACTCCTGCACAGGGTGACAGACTGGATGATTTAGATGAGTTTACGGGTCAGCTGTCACAGGAACTTTTCTCTCCTTTTGCCCCCTCTGAGGCTGAGGCCCCGATAACCACAGGCCTGCCTTCTCTGGTCCCCATTGTAGCCAATGCAGTACATAGAGTAAATCCTCTAAGGGACACAGCTGAGAGTGCCCAGATCTTCCAAAATCCGTCAGGGTCACCCAATCTCTCAGACTTTGATTTTTCAGAATATTCTGTGACATCTCTTCAACCAGGGGCTCCTCAGGAGACAGAGAGGGGGGAAACTTCCAAAAAAATGGAAAACATTATCTCTGAAACAGAAAAAAACAGACAAGCAGAGAAAATGAGTAAAACAGTTGAAACCTCTGTAGCCGACACTCAAGGTCAAAGGGCACTACGTAGGCCGTACACGCACCTTAGAACTAACAAAAAGTTCAATGAGTGGAAACTGGCACTCAAAGAGAAACACGTGGTCATCGGGGACTCCAATCTGAGCAGGATTCCCGCTTTTGACATTCCTGATTTACAGATTGACAGTTTTCCAGGGGCTAAATTGCAGCACGCTGCCAATCTGATAGAAAAAGCCACAGTAGACACAAAAGTAGAAAAAATAGTCTTGGCATTCGGCCTGAATAACCGCACACAAAGATTACGCATCTCAGCGATGAGAGAGTGTGCCAGATTGAGTCAGGTGGCACAAGAGAGACTGCCAGAGGCCCAACTGTGGATCCCCCTGATCAATATCCCCCAATCTCTCCCAGAAGGAGAAAAAATATTTTTAGATGAATTAAACAATTACATAGAGGAAAATTATTCCTTCATCCCCCTCCTGCCAGAGGATCAGTTTCAGGTAGAGAGTGACGGCCTGCACTGGACTGCAGAGACAGCCAGGAACATGTTGGAACACTGGGCACGATATTTAAACTTGTAGTGAGTGAACACCCGAGAAAGGGTGCACACAGGCTTGTTGTGAATCTTTCCAAACACTTTACTCTCTCTCCCTCACAGTCATCCCTGCTCATGAAAGGCCTCACATTTATTCCGTCTGTTCAAAAGATGAAAGATTTTAAACATCAACTTAGACTAGATTTACAAAAATTTCATAGAAGAATAAAATTAGAGGTTTATTTTGAGGGTAAAAAGATTAAAAAACAAAGATTACCTTTCACACACAATTCAGATTGGACTCCGGCCTTGAGCAGACTTCCCAAACAAGTAGGCCAGCTGATCACAGCTGATGAGTATGCTTATAAGAACTTGAATTGGAGCTTGAAACCAAGGCCCAACCTCCAGAGGGAGGAACTGAGGGCCTTGAACACACTAAAAAACCTCAGAGAAATTGTCATTAAACCTGCTGACAAGGGAAATGCCATTGTCATCATGGATAGAGAGCAATATGTCTGGGAGGGAGAGAGACAATTAAACATCAGTGACCACTACAAACCCTTAGAAGAACCCATTTATTTTGAAACCATGAAACAGGTTAGAAAAATCTTAGAACAGATGTATGACAAGGGTATCATTAACTCAAAACAGAGGGATTATTTAAGCGGCAGTGGCACTCCTCGAATGAGAAGATTTTATTTATTGCCTAAGATTCACAAGGAGCCTGAAAAATGGAGTATTCCACACGAGATTCCACCCGGCAGACCCATAGTGTCTGATTGCAACAGTGAAACTTATCAGACAGCTGAGTACATCGAGTATTATCTCAACCCCATCTCTCAGAAACACCCGAGCTATCTGAAGGACACTTATGACTTCATCCAGAAAGTTAAAGACATCAGTATTCCCAGAGGAGCCTTTTTGTTCACCATAGATATTGACAGCTTATATACGAACATAGAAACTGAAGCAGGCCTCCAGGCGGTCCAGGAGTGCATGCTTCAATATCCAGACCCAAAAAGGCCTGATGATTATATTTTAAAATTATTAGATATAAACTTAACTAAAAATGACTTTGAATTTAATTCTAAATATTATTTGCAAGTTAAAGGCACAGCCATGGGCAAAAAGTTTGCCCCTTCCTACGCCAACATCTTCATGGCGAGATGGGAACAATCGGCTCTGGGTTCGTGTACAAAAAGGCCTCTGCATTACTTTAGATTTCTGGATGACATATGGGGAGTGTGGTCTTACTCCATGGATGATTTTAAGGACTTTGCAGAACACTTGAATACCCATCAGAGATCGATTACAATTAAATATACAATTGACCCCACAGAGGTCAACTTTCTAGATGTGGTGTCATATAAGGGACAGAAATTTGAAGAGACAGGACAGCTAGACTTTAGAGTGTATTTCAAAGAAACGGACACGCATTCCTTACTGCACAAACACAGCTTCCATCCTAAACATACATTTAAAGGTATAGTGAAATCTCAATTACTCAGATTTCACAGGATATGCACAGAACATTCCTGTTTTATGGAAGCAACCAAAATTCTGTTCAGGGCCCTGAGGGACAGAGGATACTCGAGGTCCTTCTTAAGAAGGGCTCTGAAGACTTTTCTCCTCCCCGGGACTCCAAGGGACCCTAAAGAGGGTGAAAAGAACAAAATTATTCCATTAGTGTCCAATTTCTCGCTAATGAGCAAACAATTAAACCGTGCAGCTAAGTCTAATTTTGAAAGGTTCTTTGAAAACACTCCCTTCTTGCAGAAACACAAACAAATAGCTGCCTATAGGAGAAATACAAATTTATCAGACGTTCTAGTAAATAGCAAACTCAGACCCATGGCACCACAGAAGAAAAAGTCACTCTGTAAATACTTTGATCAGCAAAAATGGGTATTCAATCGTTCAACAAAACAAGTCTTTCAGATCTCACAGCATCTCACTCCAGTAACAGAGAACTGTATTTATTTGATTTATTGTACAAAGTGTTCCAAACAATATGTAGGCCAGACAAAAAATGCTTTAAAGGTCCGAGTCTATCAGCACACACACAACATAAAAAATAAAATAGAGAAACGTAGACACGTAGTCCAGCACTTCCTCACCCACGGCCTTGAGGCCTTCAGGGTGACTGGACTTCAATCCGACCCATTCTGGTCGTTGTGTGATAGACTTAAATATGAAAGATTATGGATCATGAGACTGGATACAAAATTCCCAAGAGGTCTTAATGAGACTTAGCAGATCTACCTGACCTTAACCCAAACCTAAAACCTAACCGACTAACCATAACACAACCTAAACCTAACCAACCCACCATATCCAAACCTAAAACCTACCAGATACCCCAGGATTCATACCTGGATTTTACAGACCCATCCTGCACAAACCTAAACTTAACCAGACCTAAACTGAATAGCCCTGGCCTCAATAGCCCTATGAACAGCCCTTAACAGTTGGCCTGCTGTGACCTCTCTTGGTCTGTATGTGATTTGGGGGTGACCAGTGGAGGGATGGACCGTGCACAACCCAGAGTGGGACCCTCAGGGTCCTATCCTGGGAAAACTCTCCTTTTTCCTAACCCAGCCTGAGCCTCCCTCTCTGGGCCCTCTCTTCTCATGACCTCTAGTGGGTACTCAGCGGAACCACACTTTATGGGCTTTCATATGTTCTCATTTTTTATTATTATTAAAATAAATAAATATACACCCTAATACATATTAAAAAATTAAAATATGAATACATACTTCATGGGCACTAGAATTCATGGTTTTCATGGATTACTTATAAAGACACACGAGGTTAAATATAATACAAATATAAAAAGCATAAAAAAGCATAAAGATAAAATTATAAATACTTCATGGGCACTAGAATATATTTTTTTCAGTATCTATCTATAAAACAGAAAGAGATGATTGTGAAAAACATATAGAAACAGAACTGAATATACATAAATATACAATAAATAAAAATACATATATTATGAGGCACTAGAGGGCTTTAATAGTCATAAATGATTAAAAAACATTGTTTATGGCTACTTGGAGCACATTTGAGGGATGCATTGTTTTCTTTGTTACATGCAGACTGAGGAGCTGCATTTTTCAAATTGAAAGAGGCAAAGAGCATCGTTTAAATTTGAAAAAAGCAAAGAAAAAAATTCTCTATATAAAAAAAAGCAACATGCATCGACTAAAAATAAATAAAAAATAAAAAATGCAACGCACATAATTCAAATTTGAAAAATGCATCGTGTGCTTGTTTGGTTTAAATTTTGTATTGGTTTGAAGGGATTGGAGGATGGCGTGCCGATGACGTCATCGACTGGCTTTGATATACCTAACGGAACGCAGTCCGAGTCAGAAGGATTGTTGCACTGCTTGCAGTAACATCTTGGTTGGTGATTTAGTAAAACGGTTATTTTGTATCTCGAGATAAAACAGAAAATTGAAAAGTTCAAGCCTGCCTGAAGAAGATACATCAAAGTATCGAAACGTCGCGATATAGGCTTGAACACAGAAACATTTATTTCCCTAAAAGAAAATATATTTTTGTTTTTTTCCATTATTTTGAAATTTTATTTTGATCCTTTGATCTTTTTTCTTTTGATTTCATATAAAATCACACATCTGGTTCATTTCATACTGTTAAAAAAAACACTACAAAATCCAAAAAAAGTTGGTTTATCTCTTTATTGTTAAAAAAAACACAAGAAAATCCAAAAAAAAGTTAAAAAAATATAAAAGGACAAAAAAACATTTTTTTTAAATTTTCAGAAATAGAATAAAAGATTAAAAGAATACACAGTTGTGGATTTGATCGTTCAGTAAAATAAGGATGGTGTTCGTTTTTCAGAACAAGGGTCGTTTCACGACCCCTCGAGCGCGTCTGATCCCTCACACAGATAACAGGGATTTCCCCAGACGGGGACGATTTATGAGGGACGATTATTTTGTCGAGCGATCTCGTGACTTCCCATATGAGGTCATCAGACACGGAGAATCACTCGCGGGTTACAGTAACAGAGTACAGAATGAAACTCGATCGGAGAATACTGTAAATCCTTTCCGTCGTCAGTCACGTGATCGACGCCCTTTAAATCGGGGATTTAAACCCAAACAAAAGAGAGTGACTTTTGGGGAAAATAGGATTTTTTACCCCACTGAACAGAACAGGTTTACTGACCAGAGATACAGAAACACACAAAATTCTCCTCGTAATGTAGAAAAGAACAGGAGACGTGAGAATGGCCAGTTTGCACAAAAATATGTTCACCAGAAAAAAAGAATGGGCCAAAAAAGTCACTTTGATTCACAAAAAAATACAGAATACTCTCCTGCTTCTCCCACTTTTCGGAGAATTATTAAGAATATGTATCATCTGATCAGATCTGTCCATCACCTCAGTAATATTGACACACGGATAGAAGATAACCAGCCTGTCACTCTTAAAAGGTTAACAGAGCTTCTTAAAAGTGTGATCAAACCCTTTGCCCCCACAATGTCCACAAAAGAATTGCTGGAGGGTAATGCAAAGAACTGGGCGTTTACGACACAGTTGGTGTTACAGCAACATTATGAGGATATCATAAAGCACACACTGGGGATCTTACGGGGAGAGACACAGAGAAAAGACTGGTTACACGCTTTTGAGATCGCTGTTAAATGGGCGATGAGAAATTTTGGCAAAAGGATCTCCCAGAGGGCAATTCAGCAGGCCGAAACTTTGGTCCTGACCGAATTGCGTTCTGGGACTCCATCCGGGTCTAGAGTACCATCGAATTCTGAAACCAGTAACAACAGAACATTTGCTCAGGTGGTTAGTGGTGCAGATCTAGCCTCAGCTCAGCAGGGGACAGAAACGGTCAACACAGGGGTCGTCAGACCTAAGACAGGGGTCACACACATCCAGATACAAACATCGCCCACTTTAATGTCAGGCTGGTCTCCTATGAGGAACGACTGGCTTCTGGGAGATGATTTTCCACCTCTGAACCCTCCTGTACAGGCCCCTATACAGGCCCCTATACAGTCTCCTAAGGGGAAAAGACCAGAAAAGAAAAAACACCTGACAGAACAGAGACCAAAAACTCCACCAGTCGTTACAGAACAAGCTGAGAAAAATCTCTTAGTGAGTTTTGATGATGATGATGAGGAGGAGGATCAGTTAACTCCTGCACAGGGTGACAGACTGGATGATTTAGATGAGTTTACGGGTCAGCTGTCACAGGAACTTTTCTCTCCTTTTGCCCCCTCTGAGGCTGAGGCCCCGATAACCACAGGCCTGCCTTCTCTGGTCCCCATTGTAGCCAATGCAGTACATAGAGTAAATCCTCTAAGGGACACAGCTGAGAGTGCCCAGATCTTCCAAAATCCGTCAGGGTCACCCAATCTCTCAGACTTTGATTTTTCAGAATATTCTGTGACATCTCTTCAACCAGGGGCTCCTCAGGAGACAGAGAGGGGGGAAACTTCCAAAAAAATGGAAAACATTATCTCTGAAACAGAAAAAAACAGACAAGCAGAGAAAATGAGTAAAACAGTTGAAACCTCTGTAGCCGACACTCAAGGTCAAAGGGCACTACGTAGGCCGTACACACACCTTAGAACTAACAAAAAGTTCAATGAGTGGAAACTGGCACTCAAAGAGAAACACGTGGTCATCGGGGACTCCAATCTGAGCAGGATTCCCGCTTTTGACATTCCTGATTTACAGATTGACAGTTTTCCAGGGGCTAAATTGCAGCACGCTGCCAATCTGATAGAAAAAGCCACAGTAGACACAAAAGTAGAAAAAATAGTCTTGGCATTCGGCCTGAATAACCGCACACAAAGATTACGCATCTCAGCGATGAGAGAGTGTGCCAGATTGAGTCAGGTGGCACAAGAGAGACTGCCAGAGGCCCAACTGTGGATCCCCCTGATCAATATCCCCCAATCTCTCCCAGAAGGAGAAAAAATATTTTTAGATGAATTAAACAATTACATAGAGGAAAATTATTCCTTCATCCCCCTCCTGCCAGAGGATCAGTTTCAGGTAGAGAGTGACGGCCTGCACTGGACTGCAGAGACAGCCAGGAACATGTTGGAACACTGGGCACGATATTTAAACTTGTAGTGAGTGAACACCCGAGAAAGGGTGCACACAGGCTTGTTGTGAATCTTTCCAAACACTTTACTCTCTCTCCCTCACAGTCATCCCTGCTCATGAAAGGCCTCACATTTATTCCGTCTGTTCAAAAGATGAAAGATTTTAAACATCAACTTAGACTAGATTTACAAAAATTTCATAGAAGAATAAAATTAGAGGTTTATTTTGAGGGTAAAAAGATTAAAAAACAAAGATTACCTTTCACACACAATTCAGATTGGACTCCGGCCTTGAGCAGACTTCCCAAACAAGTAGGCCAGCTGATCACAGCTGATGAGTATGCTTATAAGAACTTGAATTGGAGCTTGAAACCAAGGCCCAACCTCCAGAGGGAGGAACTGAGGGCCTTGAACATACTAAAAAACCTCAGAGAAATTGTCATTAAACCTGCTGACAAGGGAAATGCCATTGTCATCATGGATAGAGAGCAATATGTCTGGGAGGGAGAGAGACAATTAAACATCAGTGACCACTACAAACCCTTAGAAGAACCCATTTATTTTGAAACCATGAAACAGGTTAGAAAAATCTTAGAACAGATGTATGACAAGGGTATCATTAACTCAAAACAGAGGGATTATTTAAGCGGCAGTGGCACTCCTCGAATGAGAAGATTTTATTTATTGCCTAAGATTCACAAGGAGCCTGAAAAATGGAGTATTCCACACGAGATTCCACCCGGCAGACCCATAGTGTCTGATTGCAACAGTGAAACTTATCAGACAGCTGAGTACATCGAGTATTATCTCAACCCCATCTCTCAGAAACACCCGAGCTATCTGAAGGACACTTATGACTTCATCCAGAAAGTTAAAGACATCAGTATTCCCAGAGGAGCCTTTTTGTTCACCATAGATATTGACAGCTTATATACGAACATAGAAACTGAAGCAGGCCTCCAGGCGGTCCAGGAGTGCATGCTTCAATATCCAGACCCAAAAAGGCCTGATGATTATATTTTAAAATTATTAGATATAAACTTAACTAAAAATGACTTTGAATTTAATTCTAAATATTATTTGCAAGTTAAAGGCACAGCCATGGGCAAAAAGTTTGCCCCTTCCTACGCCAACATCTTCATGGCGAGATGGGAACAATCGGCTCTGGGTTCGTGTACAAAAAGGCCTCTGCATTACTTTAGATTTCTGGATGACATATGGGGAGTGTGGTCTTACTCCATGGATGATTTTAAGGACTTTGCAGAACACTTGAATACCCATCAGAGATCGATTACAATTAAATATACAATTGACCCCACAGAGGTCAACTTTCTAGATGTGGTGTCATATAAGGGACAGAAATTTGAAGAGACAGGACAGCTAGACTTTAGAGTGTATTTCAAAGAAACGGACACGCATTCCTTACTGCACAAACACAGCTTCCATCCTAAACATACATTTAAAGGTATAGTGAAATCTCAATTACTCAGATTTCACAGGATATGCACAGAACATTCCTGTTTTATGGAAGCAACCAAAATTCTGTTCAGGGCCCTGAGGGACAGAGGATACTCGAGGTCCTTCTTAAGAAGGGCTCTGAAGACTTTTCTCCTCCCCGGGACTCCAAGGGACCCTAAAGAGGGTGAAAAGAACAAAATTATTCCATTAGTGTCCAATTTCTCGCTAATGAGCAAACAATTAAACCGTGCAGCTAAGTCTAATTTTGAAAGGTTCTTTGAAAACACTCCCTTCTTGCAGAAACACAAACAAATAGCTGCCTATAGGAGAAATACAAATTTATCAGACGTTCTAGTAAATAGCAAACTCAGACCCATGGCACCACAGAAGAAAAAGTCACTCTGTAAATACTTTGATCAGCAAAAATGGGTATTCAATCGTTCAACAAAACAAGTCTTTCAGATCTCACAGCATCTCACTCCAGTAACAGAGAACTGTATTTATTTGATTTATTGTACAAAGTGTTCCAAACAATATGTAGGCCAGACAAAAAATGCTTTAAAGGTCCGAGTCTATCAGCACACACACAACATAAAAAATAAAATAGAGAAACGTAGACACGTAGTCCAGCACTTCCTCACCCACGGCCTTGAGGCCTTCAGGGTGACTGGACTTCAATCCGACCCATTCTGGTCGTTGTGTGATAGACTTAAATATGAAAGATTATGGATCATGAGACTGGATACAAAATTCCCAAGAGGTCTTAATGAGACTTAGCAGATCTACCTGACCTTAACCCAAACCTAAAACCTAACCGACTAACCATAACACAACCTAAACCTAACCAACCCACCATATCCAAACCTAAAACCTACCAGATACCCCAGGATTCATACCTGGATTTTACAGACCCATCCTGCACAAACCTAAACTTAACCAGACCTAAACTGAATAGCCCTGGCCTCAATAGCCCTATGAACAGCCCTTAACAGTTGGCCTGCTGTGACCTCTCTTGGTCTGTATGTGATTTGGGGGTGACCAGTGGAGGGATGGACCGTGCACAACCCAGAGTGGGACCCTCAGGGTCCTATCCTGGGAAAACTCTCCTTTTTCCTAACTCTAACCCTAACCCTAACTCTAACCCTAACCCTAACTCTAACCCTAACCCTAACCCTAACCCTAACTTACCAGCCACAGTTGCTGTGCAGACCTAAGGGAAAGAGCCCTGAGTTCTCTAACCCCATTTTGGGATTTTTTGCGTCAACAGAGAGATGTTTTTGGGCCCCTGGAAGTCGAGAGGTGGTGTCCGGGATAGTGGTCAGTGGACGGATGGACCGTGCACAACCAGGTTCAGACCTCAGGTCTGGACCTTGGACGTTTCATTCCTCTAACCAGCCAGTGCCTTCGTCTCTGAGCTTTCTCTGGGCCCCTCTTTGGTGACCGGGGGCCCCGGAATTTTTTGTGGGGATGCAAAAATAGTAAAAACACATAACTGAGACAGTTAAAACAATTCGTTTTTATTTTTGAAAAATAAGTGGTTTGGTGTGAGTGGGGAACACGCCCACTCAGAAAAAAACATAAATACATGGCTGCTGTAGAGAATTCCAGCCATTTGTGTCCAACGCTTGCCTGAGGAAGGATCAGAAAATCCGAAACGTCGCGATAGGCCTTGGACACAGGATTTTGGGCCTCCATCATGAGACTGGGTGATGTAGAGAGCCACATATATGAGAAGAGAGTCAAATAAAGTGTATCTAAAAGACGAGAGAGTCAAACTGAATTTATTGAAGTGTATCTAAAAGACGAGAGAGTCAAACTGAATTTATTGAAGTGTATCTAAAAGACGAGAGAGTCAAACTAAATTTATTTCCTTCATCTACACCGATGAAGTGACGTACACCGTTTTTTTCTTTGGGGAAACGTGAACTACACCACACACACTAAACTTACCAGCCACAGTTGCTGTGCAGACCTAAGGGAAAGAGCCCTGAGTTCTCTAACCCCATTTTGGGATTTTTTGCGTCAATAGAGAGATGTTTTTGGGCCCCTGGAAGTCGAGAGGTGGTGTCCGGGATAGTGGTCAGTGGACGGATGGACCGTGCACAACCAGGTTCAGACCTCAGGTCTGGACCTTGGACGTTTCATTCCTCTAACCAGCCAGTGCCTTCGTCTCTGAGCTTTCTCTGGGCCCCTCTTTGGTGACCGGGGGCCCCGGAATTTTTTGTGGGGATGCAAAAATAGTAAAAACACATAACTGAGACAGTTAAAACAATTCGTTTTTATTTTTGAAAAATAAGTGGTTTGGTGTGAGTGGGGAACACGCCCACTCAGAAAAAAACATAAATACATGGCTGCTGTAGAGAATTCCAGCCATTTGTGTCCAACGCTTGCCTGAGGAAGGATCAGAAAATCCGAAACGTCGCGATAGGCCTTGGACACAGGATTTTGGGCCTCCATCATGAGACTGGGTGATGTAGAGAGCCACATATATGAGAAGAGAGTCAAATAAAGTGTATCTAAAAGACGAGAGAGTCAAACTGAATTTATTGAAGTGTATCTAAAAGACGAGAGAGTCAAACTGAATTTATTGAAGTGTATCTAAAAGACGAGAGAGTCAAACTAAATTTATTTCCTTCATCTACACCGATGAAGTGACGTACACCGTTTTTTTCTTTGGGGAAACGTGAACTACACCACACACACTAAACTTACCAGCCACAGTTGCTGTGCAGACCTAAGGGAAAGAGCCCTGAGTTCTCTAACCCCATTTTGGGATTTTTTGCGTCAACAGAGAGATGTTTTTGGGCCCCTGGAAGTCGAGAGGTGGTGTCCGGGATAGTGGTCAGTGGACGGATGGACCGTGCACAACCAGGTTCAGACCTCAGGTCTGGACCTTGGACGTTTCATTCCTCTAACCAGCCAGTGCCTTCGTCTCTGAGCTTTCTCTGGGCCCCTCTTTGGTGACCGGGGGCCCCGGAATTTTTTGTGGGGATGCAAAAATAGTAAAAACACATAACTGAGACAGTTAAAACAATTCGTTTTTATTTTTGAAAAATAAGTGGTTTGGTGTGAGTGGGGAACACGCCCACTCAGAAAAAAACATAAATACATGGCTGCTGTAGAGAATTCCAGCCATTTGTGTCCAACGCTTGCCTGAGGAAGGATCAGAAAATCCGAAACGTCGCGATAGGCCTTGGACACAGGATTTTGGGCCTCCATCATGAGACTGGGTGATGTAGAGAGCCACATATATGAGAAGAGAGTCAAATAAAGTGTATCTAAAAGACGAGAGAGTCAAACTGAATTTATTGAAGTGTATCTAAAAGACGAGAGAGTCAAACTGAATTTATTGAAGTGTATCTAAAAGACGAGAGAGTCAAACTAAATTTATTTCCTTCATCTACACCGATGAAGTGACGTACACCGTTTTTTTCTTTGGGGAAACGTGAACTACACCACACACACTAAACTTACCAGCCACAGTTGCTGTGCAGACCTAAGGGAAAGAGCCCTGAGTTCTCTAACCCCATTTTGGGATTTTTTGCGTCAACAGAGAGATGTTTTTGGGCCCCTGGAAGTCGAGAGGTGGTGTCCGGGATAGTGGTCAGTGGACGGATGGACCGTGCACAACCAGGTTCAGACCTCAGGTCTGGACCTTGGACGTTTCATTCCTCTAACCAGCCAGTGCCTTCGTCTCTGAGCTTTCTCTGGGCCCCTCTTTGGTGACCGGGGGCCCCGGAATTTTTTGTGGGGATGCAAAAATAGTAAAAACACATAACTGAGACAGTTAAAACAATTCGTTTTTATTTTTGAAAAATAAGTGGTTTGGTGTGAGTGGGGAACACGCCCACTCAGAAAAAAACATAAATACATGGCTGCTGTAGAGAATTCCAGCCATTTGTGTCCAACGCTTGCCTGAGGAAGGATCAGAAAATCCGAAACGTCGCGATAGGCCTTGGACACAGGATTTTGGGCCTCCATCATGAGACTGGGTGATGTAGAGAGCCACATATATTAGAAGAGAGTCAAATAAAGTGTATCTAAAAGACGAGAGAGTCAAACTGAATTTATTGAAGTGTATCTAAAAGACGAGAGAGTCAAACTGAATTTATTGAAGTGTATCTAAAAGACGAGAGAGTCAAACTAAATTTATTTCCTTCATCTACACCGATGAAGTGACGTACACCGTTTTTTTCTTTGGGGAAACGTGAACTACACCACACACACTAAACTTACCAGCCACAGTTGCTGTGCAGACCTAAGGGAAAGAGCCCTGAGTTCTCTAACCCCATTTTGGGATTTTTTGCGTCAACAGAGAGATGTTTTTGGGCCCCTGGAAGTCGAGAGGTGGTGTCCGGGATAGTGGTCAGTGGACGGATGGACCGTGCACAACCAGGTTCAGACCTCAGGTCTGGACCTTGGACGTTTCATTCCTCTAACCAGCCAGTGCCTTCGTCTCTGAGCTTTCTCTGGGCCCCTCTTTGGTGACCGGGGGCCCCGGAATTTTTTGTGGGGATGCAAAAATAGTAAAAACACATAACTGAGACAGTTAAAACAATTCGTTTTTATTTTTGAAAAATAAGTGGTTTGGTGTGAGTGGGGAACACGCCCACTCAGAAAAAAACATAAATACATGGCTGCTGTAGAGAATTCCAGCCATTTGTGTCCAACGCTTGCCTGAGGAAGGATCAGAAAATCCGAAACGTCGCGATAGGCCTTGGACACAGGATTTTGGGCCTCCATCATGAGACTGGGTGATGTAGAGAGCCACATATATGAGAAGAGAGTCAAATAAAGTGTATCTAAAAGACGAGAGAGTCAAACTGAATTTATTGAAGTGTATCTAAAAGACGAGAGAGTCAAACTGAATTTATTGAAGTGTATCTAAAAGACGAGAGAGTCAAACTAAATTTATTTCCTTCATCTACACCGATGAAGTGACGTACACCGTTTTTTTCTTTGGGGAAACGTGAACTACACCACACACACTAAACTTACCAGCCACAGTTGCTGTGCAGACCTAAGGGAAAGAGCCCTGAGTTCTCTAACCCCATTTTGGGATTTTTTGCGTCAACAGAGAGATGTTTTTGGGCCCCTGGAAGTCGAGAGGTGGTGTCCGGGATAGTGGTCAGTGGACGGATGGACCGTGCACAACCAGGTTCAGACCTCAGGTCTGGACCTTGGACGTTTCATTCCTCTAACTCTAACCTAACCTAACCTAACCCTAACCCTAACCCTAACACAGCTAAATTTAAGGCAGAACCAAACCACACCCTAAACTTAACCGTCACAGACCCAGCGGTTTAAAAACCTAGCCGGTTTAATTCTAATACAGCTAAATTTAAGGCTGAACTAAAACACACCCTAAACTTAACCATCATAGACCCAGTGATTATAGTCTAACGATGACACTTACCGTCTTTGGGACAAGGCAATCTGGCTGAAACAGGACTTCATGGCGGAACGCGATGCGAGGTCGGGATCGTCGGACTCTGAATTTCGAGCTGTGGTCTGGTGAGTACTACTTAATTTAAGGCTGAACCAAACCACACCCTAAACTTAACCGTCACAGACCCAGCGGTTTAAAAACCTAGCCGGTTTAATTCTAACACAGCTAAATTTAAGGCTGAACTAAAACACACCCTAAACTTAACCGTCACAGACCCAGCGGTTTAAAAACCTAGCCGGTTGAACTCAAAACACTGCTAAATTTAGGGCTTAACTAAACCACACACTGTATCTAGCCATCACTGACCCAGCGTTTTTTTTAAAAAACCACATTGAATCTTTTAATTGGATCACTCCTTCCCGGTTCTCCTTTTCTCCGCCAGGGGAGGAGGAAGAGGCGGGACAGGGGGGCAAACCCAAGCCCAGACAGGCTTGGTGGGAGGTGCATGGCCCAGACAGGCCTAGTCCCCTCCTGGTTTGCTTTAAATTGAAACTCTTGGACCTTTAATGGTTTTCTTTCCGGGGGTTTTTATATCTTTATATGTTTTTATAGTCTTAATATTTGTTTTTTATTTTTTATTTTTAGATTTATATTTATATGTATGATATTATGGACATGTTAATTTTAACATACTCATACCTTTAGTGGTAAGCTGAAAGATCTTTTCCTATTTTTCTTCCGACTAACTTTAAAATACTGATATTACTAACAGAAAGATAAAGAAAGAGGTATTGGATAACTCATTTTCAAATAGGAAGAGTGTATCTAAAACCCCCTGGGAGTAAGCCTAGAAATGTGTTTGGAGCAGCAATTTTGATACTTATTGAGCTTGATAAAACTTACTATCAAAATATAGGAAGTACGTGGAGCCAACCGTTTTAATGCCTTCTGATTCACTTCAAGAGGTAAATATTAAACCTTAATTAGTAATGTGTTAATGATTAATAGAGTAATATTAGCATTAGCACGCTAACGTAAGTGAATTAATATTACCTACAGAACAATTAAGTGACAGAGATCAGAATCCAGGCTTTAAATTAATAAAAATGCTATTTAAATCCCCAGAAAAATAGGCCTTGAAACGTTATTGGAGCAGGAATCCGCATATTTAATTAGCTGTCAAAGAAGCTGACTTTAAATGCTAAAAAGAGCTATTGATCAGTGATAAAAACCTAAGAAAGCTGTACGGTCGTGTCCGACATATTTGGAGGAGCACAAGATGGGTCTAATCTCAAAAAACATTTTGATAATTTTGAACTCACCACCCTGTAACAGTGTATGCAAAAACACACAAATAGAAGGCTATTGCAACATCTTTCTCTCTCAGAAGTTATCGCATCCAGCGGTTACCCTTGTGTGAGGGTGATGTCTGATTGGTTTGCCATAACTTTTAGGAGGGAGGTCTGGTAGAAGCTTGATGCCCCGCATCCGCCAGTCTCAACCTTCGACCTTTTAGGAGTATTCTAGGCCAAGTTTTCGATATTTCAGACCTACTTTGGTTTATTATACAGCAGAGTACATATTTTTTTTAGTCGCTCTAACATGCACTCCAAATAATTTCAAATCAACAGAATCAAATTAACATCTCTCCTAATCACTGGTTTAAGTGGAAAACCCCTTTTAACTCAATCCAGACCCCAACCATGCAATTGTGGATCTGGTCAGGCCCAAATAGCAATTGGATACAAGACACGCGCTTGGGGCTGATCGTCCAAGCGAGCCGGCCTCAGCGTGAGGGTGTATAGTGTTTAACGGCCGAAACACCCGATGATCCTGAGGTACACTACTGAAGAGGTTGTCTTGAACATTTCCCTCACTCTAACTGTTTTGGGGGAGCAGGAAAGAATAATGACCAAAATGTCCTACTATAACAAATATCGTCCTTGAAACATGGCATTTGCCTGAAACAAAACTTCTTGGCGTGTTCTCACATCTACTCAGATCTAATTTTAGCACTGGAACAAACCTGCGCTCTAAACCTAACCGCAGCCTTCAAAAACCCAAACGGTTCAACTCGGGTACTGTTAAATCTATAGATGGACCAAACCGCACTCTAAACCTAACCACCATAACCGCAGCATGTAAAAACCTAGCCGGTTCAACTCGAGGACTGCTATTTTTAAGGCTGGACCAAACCACACCCCTAAACTTAACCATCACAGACCCAACGATTATAATTTAACTATGACATTAACAGTCTTTGATAACATGGCAGTCTGGCTGAAACAGGACTTCATGACGGAACGCGATGCTGGGTCGGGATCGTCGAACTCTGAATTTCGAGCTGTGGTCTGGTGAGTACTGCTAAATTTAAGGCTGAACCAAACCACACCCTAAATTTAACCATCACAGACCCAGCGGTTTAAAAACCTAGCCGGTTTAATTCTAACACAGCTAAATTTAAGGCTGAACTAAAACATACCCTAAACTTAACCATCACAGACCCAGTGATTGCAGTCTAACGATGACACTTACCGTCTTTGGGACAAAGCAGTCTGGCTGAAACAGGACTTCATGGCGGAACGCGATGCTGGGTCGGGATCGTCGGACTCTGAATTTCGAGCTGTGGTCTGGTGAGTACTGCTAAATTTAAGGCTGAACCAAACCACACCCTAAACTTAACCGTCACAGACCCAGCGGTTTAAAAACCTAGCTGGTTTAATTCTAACACAGCTAAATTTAAGGCTGAACTAAAACACACCCTAAACTTAACCATCACAGACCCAGCGGTTTAAAAACCTAGTCGGTTTAATTCTAACACAGCTAAATTTAAGGCTGAACTAAAACACACCCTAAACTTAACAATCACAGACCCAATGATTATAATTTAACTATGACATTAACCGTCTTTGATAACATGGCAGTCTGGCTGAAACAATACTTTTTGGCAGAGCACGATGCTGGGTCGGGATTACCGGTCTGCGACCTTCGAGTTGTGGTCTGGTTCGCCGATCTGGAACAAGTTCAGTCAAGAACTTTGTGTTCTCATATCTACTTAGATCTAGATTGAGTGCTGGAACAAACTGCACTCTCAAGCTAACCGCCATAACCTCAGCAATTATGAACCCAGCCGGTTCAACTCGAGCACTGTGAAACTTAAGGGTGAAAAAATTCAGAGCCTAAATTTAACCAAAAACATAACTTTCATTTTTTTAGGCCCAATGCTTAGACAAGCGCAGCTCCTAGACCGGAGATGATCTCATGCGATATGGTATAGTCTGACAAGCGTGGGCCCGTGCACCTTTCCCTCAGTCTCCCTATCCCAAACCGGCCTAGACGAGGGCTAGGTTGGGGGGAGCTGTTGTATTTTTCCAAACCTAACCCTAACCTAACCCTAACCCTAACCTAACCATCTTCTGACCTAACTCCAAATATCCCTAACCCAGTGCTTAACATTACCCTAAACTTAACCCTCATTGGGGTGATGGGCATACAATTTGAACTCTTCTGCATTTCAAAACTAACCTTTTTAGAAGGCGATGCTAGGCAAGGATGACTGGATTGTGACTCTTTTGAATCGTGGTCTGCTTCGCTGGCCATTAACAAGTTCAATTAAGAACTTCCCATTCCTAGATCTTGTCAGATCTAAATCTAGCCCTAGACCAACCCTCGCCCAAAACTTAACCACTCTAACCCTGTGGACCATACATCCTCTGACTTGACTCCAAATATCTCTAACCCAATACCTAGCACTGCCCTAAACATAACTGTTAGGTGGTTGATGGGCATATAACTTGGATTCTTCTGCATTTCAAAACTAAACTTTTTGGAATGTAATGCTGGGCCAGGTTTATTGGATTGTGACCCTTTTTGCGGTCTGCTTGGTCTGGAACAAGTTCATTTAAGAACCTCACATTCCTGGATCTTGTCAGATCTAAATCTAGCCCTAGACCAATCCTCGCCCAAAACTTAACCATTCTAGTTAGCCCTGTGGGTCATACATCTTCTGACCTGACTCCAAATATCTCTAACCCAGTACCCAACACTGCCCTAAACTTAACTCCTTTTGGGTTTATGGACATATAACTTGGATTCTTCTCCTCAAAATTAAAGTTTTGAAATGCGACGCTAGACCAGACCTGCTGGATTAGAATCCTTTTGGGTTGCGATTTGTATTGCTGGTCCGGAACAAGTTCTGGTTAAGAACTTCACTTTCTTTTGATCTTATCAGATCTAAATCTAGCCCTGGACAAACCCATGCCCAAAATCTAACCACTGTAGCCATATGGGCAAGGCATCTTCTGGTCTGAATCTAGACTAGCCCAACTCGTTACCATACATTGCACTAAACTTTACTTCTATGGAATGTTGGGCAAACAAATTATATTTTTCTTGATCACAAAAACCAGCCTGTTAGAACAGGAGGCTGGACCGAGATTGCTGCCCCCCTCCCTATCTATCATCAGCTTTGGACGATCCTTCGCCCAAAACCTAACCACTGCAACCCTTTGGGCCATGCATCCTCTGACCTGGCTCTAAATAAATCTAAACATCTAAGAAATTGAGGGATGTGTTTATAACTTAAATTCTTCTTTTTAAAACGAAATGGAATGTGATGCCGGGCCAGGATTACTGGATTGTAGCCTTTTCAGGCTGCGGTCTGGTTCGCTGGCCAGGAACAAGTTCAGTCAAGAACTTCACATTCATAAAATCTTGCTGGGTCTAAATCGAGCCGTGGACATACCCACGCACAAAAACCTAACCTATGGACCATATATCTTCTGAACTGGCACTTAATAAATCCAACCCAGTACTGAAAATTAACTCCTAAGGAGGGATGTATACATGATAGATTTTCAATGGAATGTGATGCTGGGCCAGGATTACTGGATTGTGACCTTTTCGGGTTGCGGTCTGGTTCGCTGGCCTAGAACAAGTTTAACCAAGAACTTCGCATTCCTAGATCCGTTTGGATCCAAATCTAGCCTCGTTACATACCCACGCCCAAAAACCTAACCACTGTAGCCCTGTTGGCCAGACGTCTTTTGGCCTGGCTCCTTATAAAACTAGCCTAATAACAAACACTGCCCTAAAACTTAACCTCTTTGGACCTGGGGACATGTAACTGAGTTGTATCCCACCAGAAATTAAATCTGGTTTCTATACGCTGCCCTACATCCTACATTTTGTAGTCATATGGGCCAGATTTTTTATTTCTTCCACTCTTGTGCCTAGGCCTGATGCCCAGTAGGCATTTCCCAGACAGGATTTGATCAACAGCCTTGGTGGTATAATCTAACAAGCGTGGGCCCGTGCATCTCTCCTCAGTCTCCCTATTCCAAACCGGCCTAGACGAGGGCTAGGTTGGGGGGAGCTGTTGTATTTTTCAAAACCTAACCCTAACCCTAACAAAATGGTAAATCACACCAAAATGGATCATGACGCACCAAAAAGTGCCGATATTTAGTGTTAGAGCGTGTGTGTGTGTGCAGACACGCCCCCCTCAGAAACAGTATAAATAAGACTGAGTGACTGGAACCTTTCATTTTGTGTTCGAGCTAGCCTGAAGAAGGAAAATAAATTCCGAAACGTCGCGATAAGGCTTGAACAGTCCACTTTAAGGCCTCCATCAGTGTGGTGTATGATGTAGAGAGCCACAGAAATTTTCTAGAAGGTTCCAAAAATTGTTTTCTCCATCCAGACGATGTTGAGATCTCTTGAAGTCACAGAAACATATTCCTCCATCCAAAACGATGTTGAGTTGTGTATAGTTAAATTACTGATTACTCTCTTGGGGGTTTAGAACGATTTCCTCCATCCATACAGATGTCGAGTTTTTTCAAAGATGTACTGCACCACACAACACCTAACCTTAACACCCATTTTGTTGTGCAAACCTAGTGGAAATAACCACAAATATTTTAGCCCCATTTTGGATTTTTTTGCATTGACTCATGGACTCGGTCTGGCTTGGATCGGTCTTTAGTGGTCAGTGGACGGATTGGCCCGTGCACAACCAGGTTCAGACCTCAGGTCTGGACCTTGGACGTTTCATTCCCCTAACCAGCCAGTGCCTTCGTCTCTGAGCTTTGGGCTGGTCCTTGTCGGGCCTTGTTTTAGTGAGTTGATGTGAAATATATCAGTACAACAAAATGGTAAATCACACCAAAATGGATCATGACGCACCAAAAAGTGCCGATATTTAGTGTTAGAGCGTGTGTGTGTGTGCAGACACGCCCCCCTCAGAAACAGTATAAATAAGACTGAGTGACTGGAACCTTTCATTTTGTGTTCGAGCTAGCCTGAAGAAGGAAAATAAATTCCGAAACATCGCGATAAGGCTTGAACAGTCCACTTTAAGGCCTCCATCAGTGTGGTGTATGATGTAGAGAGCCACAGAAATTTTCTAGAAGGTTCCAAAAATTGTTTTCTCCATCCAGACGATGTTGAGATCTCTTGAAGTCACAGAAACATATTCCTCCATCCAAAACGATGTTGAGTTGTGTATAGTTAAATTACTGATTACTCTCTTGGGGGTTTAGAACGATTTCCTCCATCCATACAGATGTCGAGTTTTTTCAAAGATGTACTGCACCACACAACACCTAACCTTAACACCCATTTTGTTGTGCAAACCTAGTGGAAATAACCACAAATATTTTAGCCCCATTTTGGATTTTTTTGCATTGACTCATGGACTCGGTCTGGCTTGGATCGGTCTTTAGTGGTCAGTGGACGGATGGACCGTGCACAACCAGGTTCAGACCTCAGGTCTGGACCTTGGACGTTTCATTCCCCTAACCAGCCAGTGCCTTCGTCTCTGAGCTTTGGGCTGGTCCTTGTCGGGCCTTGTTTTAGTGAGTTGATGTGAAATATATCAGTACAACAAAATGGTAAATCACACCAAAATGGATCATGACGCACCAAAAAGTGCCGATATTTAGTGTTAGAGCGTGTGTGTGTGTGCAGACACGCCCCCCTCAGAAACAGTATAAATAAGACTGAGTGACTGGAACCTTTCATTTTGTGTTCGAGCTAGCCTGAAGAAGGAAAATAAATTCCGAAACGTCGCGATAAGGCTTGAACAGTCCACTTTAAGGCCTCCATCAGTGTGGTGTATGATGTAGAGAGCCACAGAAATTTTCTAGAAGGTTCCAAAAATTGTTTTCTCCATCCAGACGATGTTGAGATCTCTTGAAGTCACAGAAACATATTCCTCCATCCAAAACGATGTTGAGTTGTGTATAGTTAAATTACTGATTACTCTCTTGGGGGTTTAGAACGATTTCCTCCATCCATACAGATGTCGAGTTTTTTCAAAGATGTACTGCACCACACAACACCTAACCTTAACACCCATTTTGTTGTGCAAACCTAGTGGAAATAACCACAAATATTTTAGCCCCATTTTGGATTTTTTTGCATTGACTCATGGACTCGGTCTGGCTTGGATCGGTCTTTAGTGGTCAGTGGACGGATGGACCGTGCACAACCAGGTTCAGACCTCAGGTCTGGACCTTGGACGTTTCATTCCCCTAACCAGCCAGTGCCTTCGTCTCTGAGCTTTGGGCTGGTCCTTGTCGGGCCTTGTTTTAGTGAGTTGATGTGAAATATATCAGTACAACAAAATGGTAAATCACACCAAAATGGATCATGACGCACCAAAAAGTGCCGATATTTAGTGTTAGAGCGTGTGTGTGTGTGCAGACACGCCCCCCTCAGAAACAGTATAAATAAGACTGAGTGACTGGAACCTTTCATTTTGTGTTCGAGCTAGCCTGAAGAAGGAAAATAAATTCCGAAACGTCGCGATAAGGCTTGAACAGTCCACTTTAAGGCCTCCATCAGTGTGGTGTATGATGTAGAGAGCCACAGAAATTTTCTAGAAGGTTCCAAAAATTGTTTTCTCCATCCAGACGATGTTGAGATCTCTTGAAGTCACAGAAACATATTCCTCCATCCAAAACGATGTTGAGTTGTGTATAGTTAAATTACTGATTACTCTCTTGGGGGTTTAGAACGATTTCCTCCATCCATACAGATGTCGAGTTTTTTCAAAGATGTACTGCACCACACAACACCTAACCTTAACACCCATTTTGTTGTGCAAACCTAGTGGAAATAACCACAAATATTTTAGCCCCATTTTGGATTTTTTTGCATTGACTCATGGACTCGGTCTGGCTTGGATCGGTCTTTAGTGGTCAGTGGACGGATGGACCGTGCACAACCAGGTTCAGACCTCAGGTCTGGACCTTGGACGTTTCATTCCCCTAACCAGCCAGTGCCTTCGTCTCTGAGCTTTGGGCTGGTCCTTGTCGGGCCTTGTTTTAGTGAGTTGATGTGAAATATATCAGTACAACAAAATGGTAAATCACACCAAAATGGATCATGACGCACCAAAAAGTGCCGATATTTAGTGTTAGAGCGTGTGTGTGTGTGCAGACACGCCCCCCTCAGAAACAGTATAAATAAGACTGAGTGACTGGAACCTTTCATTTTGTGTTCGAGCTAGCCTGAAGAAGGAAAATAAATTCCGAAACGTCGCGATAAGGCTTGAACAGTCCACTTTAAGGCCTCCATCAGTGTGGTGTATGATGTAGAGAGCCACAGAAATTTTCTAGAAGGTTCCAAAAATTGTTTTCTCCATCCAGACGATGTTGAGATCTCTTGAAGTCACAGAAACATATTCCTCCATCCAAAACGATGTTGAGTTGTGTATAGTTAAATTACTGATTACTCTCTTGGGGGTTTAGAACGATTTCCTCCATCCATACAGATGTCGAGTTTTTTCAAAGATGTACTGCACCACACAACACCTAACCTTAACACCCATTTTGTTGTGCAAACCTAGTGGAAATAACCACAAATATTTTAGCCCCATTTTGGATTTTTTTGCATTGACTCATGGACTCGGTCTGGCTTGGATCGGTCTTTAGTGGTCAGTGGACGGATGGACCGTGCACAACCAGGTTCAGACCTCAGGTCTGGACCTTGGACGTTTCATTCCCCTAACCAGCCAGTGCCTTCGTCTCTGAGCTTTGGGCTGGTCCTTGTCGGGCCTTGTTTTAGTGAGTTGATGTGAAATATATCAGTACAACAAAATGGTAAATCACACCAAAATGGATCATGACGCACCAAAAAGTGCCGATATTTAGTGTTAGAGCGTGTGTGTGTGTGCAGACACGCCCCCCTCAGAAACAGTATAAATAAGACTGAGTGACTGGAACCTTTCATTTTGTGTTCGAGCTAGCCTGAAGAAGGAAAATAAATTCCGAAACGTCGCGATAAGGCTTGAACAGTCCACTTTAAGGCCTCCATCAGTGTGGTGTATGATGTAGAGAGCCACAGAAATTTTCTAGAAGGTTCCAAAAATTGTTTTCTCCATCCAGACGATGTTGAGATCTCTTGAAGTCACAGAAACATATTCCTCCATCCAAAACGATGTTGAGTTGTGTATAGTTAAATTACTGATTACTCTCTTGGGGGTTTAGAACGATTTCCTCCATCCATACAGATGTCGAGTTTTTTCAAAGATGTACTGCACCACACAACACCTAACCTTAACACCCATTTTGTTGTGCAAACCTAGTGGAAATAACCACAAATATTTTAGCCCCATTTTGGATTTTTTTGCATTGACTCATGGACTCGGTCTGGCTTGGATCGGTCTTTAGTGGTCAGTGGACGGATGGACCGTGCACAACCAGGTTCAGACCTCAGGTCTGGACCTTGGACGTTTCATTCCCCTAACCAGCCAGTGCCTTCGTCTCTGAGCTTTGGGCTGGTCCTTGTCGGGCCTTGTTTTAGTGAGTTGATGTGAAATATATCAGTACAACAAAATGGTAAATCACACCAAAATGGATCATGACGCACCAAAAAGTGCCGATATTTAGTGTTAGAGCGTGTGTGTGTGTGCAGACACGCCCCCCTCAGAAACAGTATAAATAAGACTGAGTGACTGGAACCTTTCATTTTGTGTTCGAGCTAGCCTGAAGAAGGAAAATAAATTCCGAAACGTCGCGATAAGGCTTGAACAGTCCACTTTAAGGCCTCCATCAGTGTGGTGTATGATGTAGAGAGCCACAGAAATTTTCTAGAAGGTTCCAAAAATTGTTTTCTCCATCCAGACGATGTTGAGATCTCTTGAAGTCACAGAAACATATTCCTCCATCCAAAACGATGTTGAGTTGTGTATAGTTAAATTACTGATTACTCTCTTGGGGGTTTAGAACGATTTCCTCCATCCATACAGATGTCGAGTTTTTTCAAAGATGTACTGCACCACACAACACCTAACCTTAACACCCATTTTGTTGTGCAAACCTAGTGGAAATAACCACAAATATTTTAGCCCCATTTTGGATTTTTTTGCATTGACTCATGGACTCGGTCTGGCTTGGATCGGTCTTTAGTGGTCAGTGGACGGATGGACCGTGCACAACCAGGTTCAGACCTCAGGTCTGGACCTTGGACGTTTCATTCCCCTAACCAGCCAGTGCCTTCGTCTCTGAGCTTTGGGCTGGTCCTTGTCGGGCCTTGTTTTAGTGAGTTGATGTGAAATATATCAGTACAACAAAATGGTAAATCACACCAAAATGGATCATGACGCACCAAAAAGTGCCGATATTTAGTGTTAGAGCGTGTGTGTGTGTGCAGACACGCCCCCCTCAGAAACAGTATAAATAAGACTGAGTGACTGGAACCTTTCATTTTGTGTTCGAGCTAGCCTGAAGAAGGAAAATAAATTCCGAAACGTCGCGATAAGGCTTGAACAGTCCACTTTAAGGCCTCCATCAGTGTGGTGTATGATGTAGAGAGCCACAGAAATTTTCTAGAAGGTTCCAAAAATTGTTTTCTCCATCCAGACGATGTTGAGATCTCTTGAAGTCACAGAAACATATTCCTCCATCCAAAACGATGTTGAGTTGTGTATAGTTAAATTACTGATTACTCTCTTGGGGGTTTAGAACGATTTCCTCCATCCATACAGATGTCGAGTTTTTTCAAAGATGTACTGCACCACACAACACCTAACCTTAACACCCATTTTGTTGTGCAAACCTAGTGGAAATAACCACAAATATTTTAGCCCCATTTTGGATTTTTTTGCATTGACTCATGGACTCGGTCTGGCTTGGATCGGTCTTTAGTGGTCAGTGGACGGATGGACCGTGCACAACCAGGTTCAGACCTCAGGTCTGGACCTTGGACGTTTCATTCCCCTAACCAGCCAGTGCCTTCGTCTCTGAGCTTTGGGCTGGTCCTTGTCGGGCCTTGTTTTAGTGAGTTGATGTGAAATATATCAGTACAACAAAATGGTAAATCACACCAAAATGGATCATGACGCACCAAAAAGTGCCGATATTTAGTGTTAGAGCGTGTGTGTGTGTGCAGACACGCCCCCCTCAGAAACAGTATAAATAAGACTGAGTGACTGGAACCTTTCATTTTGTGTTCGAGCTAGCCTGAAGAAGGAAAATAAATTCCGAAACGTCGCGATAAGGCTTGAACAGTCCACTTTAAGGCCTCCATCAGTGTGGTGTATGATGTAGAGAGCCACAGAAATTTTCTAGAAGGTTCCAAAAATTGTTTTCTCCATCCAGACGATGTTGAGATCTCTTGAAGTCACAGAAACATATTCCTCCATCCAAAACGATGTTGAGTTGTGTATAGTTAAATTACTGATTACTCTCTTGGGGGTTTAGAACGATTTCCTCCATCCATACAGATGTCGAGTTTTTTCAAAGATGTACTGCACCACACAACACCTAACCTTGACACCCATTTTGTTGTGCAAACCTAGTGGAAATAACCACAAATATTTTAGCCCCATTTTGGATTTTTTTGCATTGACTCATGGACTCGGTCTGGCTTGGATCGGTCTTTAGTGGTCAGTGGACGGATGGACCGTGCACAACCAGGTTCAGACCTCAGGTCTGGACCTTGGACGTTTCATTCCCCTAACCAGCCAGTGCCTTCGTCTCTGAGCTTTGGGCTGGTCCTTGTCGGGCCTTGTTTTAGTGAGTTGATGTGAAATATATCAGTACAACAAAATGGTAAATCACACCAAAATGGATCATGACGCACCAAAAAGTGCCGATATTTAGTGTTAGAGCGTGTGTGTGTGTGCAGACACGCCCCCCTCAGAAACAGTATAAATAAGACTGAGTGACTGGAACCTTTCATTTTGTGTTCGAGCTAGCCTGAAGAAGGAAAATAAATTCCGAAACGTCGCGATAAGGCTTGAACAGTCCACTTTAAGGCCTCCATCAGTGTGGTGTATGATGTAGAGAGCCACAGAAATTTTCTAGAAGGTTCCAAAAATTGTTTTCTCCATCCAGACGATGTTGAGATCTCTTGAAGTCACAGAAACATATTCCTCCATCCAAAACGATGTTGAGTTGTGTATAGTTAAATTACTGATTACTCTCTTGGGGGTTTAGAACGATTTCCTCCATCCATACAGATGTCGAGTTTTTTCAAAGATGTACTGCACCACACAACACCTAACCTTAACACCCATTTTGTTGTGCAAACCTAGTGGAAATAACCACAAATATTTTAGCCCCATTTTGGATTTTTTTGCATTGACTCATGGACTCGGTCTGGCTTGGATCGGTCTTTAGTGGTCAGTGGACGGATGGACCGTGCACAACCAGGTTCAGACCTCAGGTCTGGACCTTGGACGTTTCATTCCCCTAACCAGCCAGTGCCTTCGTCTCTGAGCTTTGGGCTGGTCCTTGTCGGGCCTTGTTTTAGTGAGTTGATGTGAAATATATCAGTACAACAAAATGGTAAATCACACCAAAATGGATCATGACGCACCAAAAAGTGCCGATATTTAGTGTTAGAGCGTGTGTGTGTGTGCAGACACGCCCCCCTCAGAAACAGTATAAATAAGACTGAGTGACTGGAACCTTTCATTTTGTGTTCGAGCTAGCCTGAAGAAGGAAAATAAATTCCGAAACGTCGCGATAAGGCTTGAACAGTCCACTTTAAGGCCTCCATCAGTGTGGTGTATGATGTAGAGAGCCACAGAAATTTTCTAGAAGGTTCCAAAAATTGTTTTCTCCATCCAGACGATGTTGAGATCTCTTGAAGTCACAGAAACATATTCCTCCATCCAAAACGATGTTGAGTTGTGTATAGTTAAATTACTGATTACTCTCTTGGGGGTTTAGAACGATTTCCTCCATCCATACAGATGTCGAGTTTTTTCAAAGATGTACTGCACCACACAACACCTAACCTTAACACCCATTTTGTTGTGCAAACCTAGTGGAAATAACCACAAATATTTTAGCCCCATTTTGGATTTTTTTGCATTGACTCATGGACTCGGTCTGGCTTGGATCGGTCTTTAGTGGTCAGTGGACGGATGGACCGTGCACAACCAGGTTCAGACCTCAGGTCTGGACCTTGGACGTTTCATTCCCCTAACCAGCCAGTGCCTTCGTCTCTGAGCTTTGGGCTGGTCCTTGTCGGGCCTTGTTTTAGTGAGTTGATGTGAAATATATCAGTACAACAAAATGGTAAATCACACCAAAATGGATCATGACGCACCAAAAAGTGCCGATATTTAGTGTTAGAGCGTGTGTGTGTGTGCAGACACGCCCCCCTCAGAAACAGTATAAATAAGACTGAGTGACTGGAACCTTTCATTTTGTGTTCGAGCTAGCCTGAAGAAGGAAAATAAATTCCGAAACGTCGCGATAAGGCTTGAACAGTCCACTTTAAGGCCTCCATCAGTGTGGTGTATGATGTAGAGAGCCACAGAAATTTTCTAGAAGGTTCCAAAAATTGTTTTCTCCATCCAGACGATGTTGAGATCTCTTGAAGTCACAGAAACATATTCCTCCATCCAAAACGATGTTGAGTTGTGTATAGTTAAATTACTGATTACTCTCTTGGGGGTTTAGAACGATTTCCTCCATCCATACAGATGTCGAGTTTTTTCAAAGATGTACTGCACCACACAACACCTAACCTTGACACCCATTTTGTTGTGCAAACCTAGTGGAAATAACCACAAATATTTTAGCCCCATTTTGGATTTTTTTGCATTGACTCATGGACTCGGTCTGGCTTGGATCGGTCTTTAGTGGTCAGTGGACGGATGGACCGTGCACAACCAGGTTCAGACCTCAGGTCTGGACCTTGGACGTTTCATTCCCCTAACCAGCCAGTGCCTTCGTCTCTGAGCTTTGGGCTGGTCCTTGTCGGGCCTTGTTTTAGTGAGTTGATGTGAAATATATCAGTACAACAAAATGGTAAATCACACCAAAATGGATCATGACGCACCAAAAAGTGCCGATATTTAGTGTTAGAGCGTGTGTGTGTGTGCAGACACGCCCCCCTCAGAAACAGTATAAATAAGACTGAGTGACTGGAACCTTTCATTTTGTGTTCGAGCTAGCCTGAAGAAGGAAAATAAATTCCGAAACGTCGCGATAAGGCTTGAACAGTCCACTTTAAGGCCTCCATCAGTGTGGTGTATGATGTAGAGAGCCACAGAAATTTTCTAGAAGGTTCCAAAAATTGTTTTCTCCATCCAGACGATGTTGAGATCTCTTGAAGTCACAGAAACATATTCCTCCATCCAAAACGATGTTGAGTTGTGTATAGTTAAATTACTGATTACTCTCTTGGGGGTTTAGAACGATTTCCTCCATCCATACAGATGTCGAGTTTTTTCAAAGATGTACTGCACCACACAACACCTAACCTTAACACCCATTTTGTTGTGCAAACCTAGTGGAAATAACCACAAATATTTTAGCCCCATTTTGGATTTTTTTGCATTGACTCATGGACTCGGTCTGGCTTGGATCGGTCTTTAGTGGTCAGTGGACGGATGGACCGTGCACAACCAGGTTCAGACCTCAGGTCTGGACCTTGGACGTTTCATTCCCCTAACCAGCCAGTGCCTTCGTCTCTGAGCTTTGGGCTGGTCCTTGTCGGGCCTTGTTTTAGTGAGTTGATGTGAAATATATCAGTACAACAAAATGGTAAATCACACCAAAATGGATCATGACGCACCAAAAAGTGCCGATATTTAGTGTTAGAGCGTGTGTGTGTGTGCAGACACGCCCCCCTCAGAAACAGTATAAATAAGACTGAGTGACTGGAACCTTTCATTTTGTGTTCGAGCTAGCCTGAAGAAGGAAAATAAATTCCGAAACGTCGCGATAAGGCTTGAACAGTCCACTTTAAGGCCTCCATCAGTGTGGTGTATGATGTAGAGAGCCACAGAAATTTTCTAGAAGGTTCCAAAAATTGTTTTCTCCATCCAGACGATGTTGAGATCTCTTGAAGTCACAGAAACATATTCCTCCATCCAAAACGATGTTGAGTTGTGTATAGTTAAATTACTGATTACTCTCTTGGGGGTTTAGAACGATTTCCTCCATCCATACAGATGTCGAGTTTTTTCAAAGATGTACTGCACCACACAACACCTAACCTTAACACCCATTTTGTTGTGCAAACCTAGTGGAAATAACCACAAATATTTTAGCCCCATTTTGGATTTTTTTGCATTGACTCATGGACTCGGTCTGGCTTGGATCGGTCTTTAGTGGTCAGTGGACGGATGGACCGTGCACAACCAGGTTCAGACCTCAGGTCTGGACCTTGGACGTTTCATTCCCCTAACCAGCCAGTGCCTTCGTCTCTGAGCTTTGGGCTGGTCCTTGTCGGGCCTTGTTTTAGTGAGTTGATGTGAAATATATCAGTACAACAAAATGGTAAATCACACCAAAATGGATCATGACGCACCAAAAAGTGCCGATATTTAGTGTTAGAGCGTGTGTGTGTGTGCAGACACGCCCCCCTCAGAAACAGTATAAATAAGACTGAGTGACTGGAACCTTTCATTTTGTGTTCGAGCTAGCCTGAAGAAGGAAAATAAATTCCGAAACGTCGCGATAAGGCTTGAACAGTCCACTTTAAGGCCTCCATCAGTGTGGTGTATGATGTAGAGAGCCACAGAAATTTTCTAGAAGGTTCCAAAAATTGTTTTCTCCATCCAGACGATGTTGAGATCTCTTGAAGTCACAGAAACATATTCCTCCATCCAAAACGATGTTGAGTTGTGTATAGTTAAATTACTGATTACTCTCTTGGGGGTTTAGAACGATTTCCTCCATCCATACAGATGTCGAGTTTTTTCAAAGATGTACTGCACCACACAACACCTAACCTTAACACCCATTTTGTTGTGCAAACCTAGTGGAAATAACCACAAATATTTTAGCCCCATTTTGGATTTTTTTGCATTGACTCATGGACTCGGTCTGGCTTGGATCGGTCTTTAGTGGTCAGTGGACGGATGGACCGTGCACAACCAGGTTCAGACCTCAGGTCTGGACCTTGGACGTTTCATTCCCCTAACCAGCCAGTGCCTTCGTCTCTGAGCTTTGGGCTGGTCCTTGTCGGGCCTTGTTTTAGTGAGTTGATGTGAAATATATCAGTACAACAAAATGGTAAATCACACCAAAATGGATCATGACGCACCAAAAAGTGCCGATATTTAGTGTTAGAGCGTGTGTGTGTGTGCAGACACGCCCCCCTCAGAAACAGTATAAATAAGACTGAGTGACTGGAACCTTTCATTTTGTGTTCGAGCTAGCCTGAAGAAGGAAAATAAATTCCGAAACGTCGCGATAAGGCTTGAACAGTCCACTTTAAGGCCTCCATCAGTGTGGTGTATGATGTAGAGAGCCACAGAAATTTTCTAGAAGGTTCCAAAAATTGTTTTCTCCATCCAGACGATGTTGAGATCTCTTGAAGTCACAGAAACATATTCCTCCATCCAAAACGATGTTGAGTTGTGTATAGTTAAATTACTGATTACTCTCTTGGGGGTTTAGAACGATTTCCTCCATCCATACAGATGTCGAGTTTTTTCAAAGATGTACTGCACCACACAACACCTAACCTTGACACCCATTTTGTTGTGCAAACCTAGTGGAAATAACCACAAATATTTTAGCCCCATTTTGGATTTTTTTGCATTGACTCATGGACTCGGTCTGGCTTGGATCGGTCTTTAGTGGTCAGTGGACGGATGGACCGTGCACAACCAGGTTCAGACCTCAGGTCTGGACCTTGGACGTTTCATTCCCCTAACCAGCCAGTGCCTTCGTCTCTGAGCTTTGGGCTGGTCCTTGTCGGGCCTTGTTTTAGTGAGTTGATGTGAAATATATCAGTACAACAAAATGGTAAATCACACCAAAATGGATCATGACGCACCAAAAAGTGCCGATATTTAGTGTTAGAGCGTGTGTGTGTGTGCAGACACGCCCCCCTCAGAAACAGTATAAATAAGACTGAGTGACTGGAACCTTTCATTTTGTGTTCGAGCTAGCCTGAAGAAGGAAAATAAATTCCGAAACGTCGCGATAAGGCTTGAACAGTCCACTTTAAGGCCTCCATCAGTGTGGTGTATGATGTAGAGAGCCACAGAAATTTTCTAGAAGGTTCCAAAAATTGTTTTCTCCATCCAGACGATGTTGAGATCTCTTGAAGTCACAGAAACATATTCCTCCATCCAAAACGATGTTGAGTTGTGTATAGTTAAATTACTGATTACTCTCTTGGGGGTTTAGAACGATTTCCTCCATCCATACAGATGTCGAGTTTTTTCAAAGATGTACTGCACCACACAACACCTAACCTTAACACCCATTTTGTTGTGCAAACCTAGTGGAAATAACCACAAATATTTTAGCCCCATTTTGGATTTTTTTGCATTGACTCATGGACTCGGTCTGGCTTGGATCGGTCTTTAGTGGTCAGTGGACGGATGGACCGTGCACAACCAGGTTCAGACCTCAGGTCTGGACCTTGGACGTTTCATTCCCCTAACCAGCCAGTGCCTTCGTCTCTGAGCTTTGGGCTGGTCCTTGTCGGGCCTTGTTTTAGTGAGTTGATGTGAAATATATCAGTACAACAAAATGGTAAATCACACCAAAATGGATCATGACGCACCAAAAAGTGCCGATATTTAGTGTTAGAGCGTGTGTGTGTGTGCAGACACGCCCCCCTCAGAAACAGTATAAATAAGACTGAGTGACTGGAACCTTTCATTTTGTGTTCGAGCTAGCCTGAAGAAGGAAAATAAATTCCGAAACGTCGCGATAAGGCTTGAACAGTCCACTTTAAGGCCTCCATCAGTGTGGTGTATGATGTAGAGAGCCACAGAAATTTTCTAGAAGGTTCCAAAAATTGTTTTCTCCATCCAGACGATGTTGAGATCTCTTGAAGTCACAGAAACATATTCCTCCATCCAAAACGATGTTGAGTTGTGTATAGTTAAATTACTGATTACTCTCTTGGGGGTTTAGAACGATTTCCTCCATCCATACAGATGTCGAGTTTTTTCAAAGATGTACTGCACCACACAACACCTAACCTTAACACCCATTTTGTTGTGCAAACCTAGTGGAAATAACCACAAATATTTTAGCCCCATTTTGGATTTTTTTGCATTGACTCATGGACTCGGTCTGGCTTGGATCGGTCTTTAGTGGTCAGTGGACGGATGGACCGTGCACAACCAGGTTCAGACCTCAGGTCTGGACCTTGGACGTTTCATTCCCCTAACCAGCCAGTGCCTTCGTCTCTGAGCTTTGGGCTGGTCCTTGTCGGGCCTTGTTTTAGTGAGTTGATGTGAAATATATCAGTACAACAAAATGGTAAATCACACCAAAATGGATCATGACGCACCAAAAAGTGCCGATATTTAGTGTTAGAGCGTGTGTGTGTGTGCAGACACGCCCCCCTCAGAAACAGTATAAATAAGACTGAGTGACTGGAACCTTTCATTTTGTGTTCGAGCTAGCCTGAAGAAGGAAAATAAATTCCGAAACGTCGCGATAAGGCTTGAACAGTCCACTTTAAGGCCTCCATCAGTGTGGTGTATGATGTAGAGAGCCACAGAAATTTTCTAGAAGGTTCCAAAAATTGTTTTCTCCATCCAGACGATGTTGAGATCTCTTGAAGTCACAGAAACATATTCCTCCATCCAAAACGATGTTGAGTTGTGTATAGTTAAATTACTGATTACTCTCTTGGGGGTTTAGAACGATTTCCTCCATCCATACAGATGTCGAGTTTTTTCAAAGATGTACTGCACCACACAACACCTAACCTTAACACCCATTTTGTTGTGCAAACCTAGTGGAAATAACCACAAATATTTTAGCCCCATTTTGGATTTTTTTGCATTGACTCATGGACTCGGTCTGGCTTGGATCGGTCTTTAGTGGTCAGTGGACGGATGGACCGTGCACAACCAGGTTCAGACCTCAGGTCTGGACCTTGGACGTTTCATTCCCCTAACCAGCCAGTGCCTTCGTCTCTGAGCTTTGGGCTGGTCCTTGTCGGGCCTTGTTTTAGTGAGTTGATGTGAAATATATCAGTACAACAAAATGGTAAATCACACCAAAATGGATCATGACGCACCAAAAAGTGCCGATATTTAGTGTTAGAGCGTGTGTGTGTGTGCAGACACGCCCCCCTCAGAAACAGTATAAATAAGACTGAGTGACTGGAACCTTTCATTTTGTGTTCGAGCTAGCCTGAAGAAGGAAAATAAATTCCGAAACGTCGCGATAAGGCTTGAACAGTCCACTTTAAGGCCTCCATCAGTGTGGTGTATGATGTAGAGAGCCACAGAAATTTTCTAGAAGGTTCCAAAAATTGTTTTCTCCATCCAGACGATGTTGAGATCTCTTGAAGTCACAGAAACATATTCCTCCATCCAAAACGATGTTGAGTTGTGTATAGTTAAATTACTGATTACTCTCTTGGGGGTTTAGAACGATTTCCTCCATCCATACAGATGTCGAGTTTTTTCAAAGATGTACTGCACCACACAACACCTAACCTTGACACCCATTTTGTTGTGCAAACCTAGTGGAAATAACCACAAATATTTTAGCCCCATTTTGGATTTTTTTGCATTGACTCATGGACTCGGTCTGGCTTGGATCGGTCTTTAGTGGTCAGTGGACGGATGGACCGTGCACAACCAGGTTCAGACCTCAGGTCTGGACCTTGGACGTTTCATTCCCCTAACCAGCCAGTGCCTTCGTCTCTGAGCTTTGGGCTGGTCCTTGTCGGGCCTTGTTTTAGTGAGTTGATGTGAAATATATCAGTACAACAAAATGGTAAATCACACCAAAATGGATCATGACGCACCAAAAAGTGCCGATATTTAGTGTTAGAGCGTGTGTGTGTGTGCAGACACGCCCCCCTCAGAAACAGTATAAATAAGACTGAGTGACTGGAACCTTTCATTTTGTGTTCGAGCTAGCCTGAAGAAGGAAAATAAATTCCGAAACGTCGCGATAAGGCTTGAACAGTCCACTTTAAGGCCTCCATCAGTGTGGTGTATGATGTAGAGAGCCACAGAAATTTTCTAGAAGGTTCCAAAAATTGTTTTCTCCATCCAGACGATGTTGAGATCTCTTGAAGTCACAGAAACATATTCCTCCATCCAAAACGATGTTGAGTTGTGTATAGTTAAATTACTGATTACTCTCTTGGGGGTTTAGAACGATTTCCTCCATCCATACAGATGTCGAGTTTTTTCAAAGATGTACTGCACCACACAACACCTAACCTTAACACCCATTTTGTTGTGCAAACCTAGTGGAAATAACCACAAATATTTTAGCCCCATTTTGGATTTTTTTGCATTGACTCATGGACTCGGTCTGGCTTGGATCGGTCTTTAGTGGTCAGTGGACGGATGGACCGTGCACAACCAGGTTCAGACCTCAGGTCTGGACCTTGGACGTTTCATTCCCCTAACCAGCCAGTGCCTTCGTCTCTGAGCTTTGGGCTGGTCCTTGTCGGGCCTTGTTTTAGTGAGTTGATGTGAAATATATCAGTACAACAAAATGGTAAATCACACCAAAATGGATCATGACGCACCAAAAAGTGCCGATATTTAGTGTTAGAGCGTGTGTGTGTGTGCAGACACGCCCCCCTCAGAAACAGTATAAATAAGACTGAGTGACTGGAACCTTTCATTTTGTGTTCGAGCTAGCCTGAAGAAGGAAAATAAATTCCGAAACGTCGCGATAAGGCTTGAACAGTCCACTTTAAGGCCTCCATCAGTGTGGTGTATGATGTAGAGAGCCACAGAAATTTTCTAGAAGGTTCCAAAAATTGTTTTCTCCATCCAGACGATGTTGAGATCTCTTGAAGTCACAGAAACATATTCCTCCATCCAAAACGATGTTGAGTTGTGTATAGTTAAATTACTGATTACTCTCTTGGGGGTTTAGAACGATTTCCTCCATCCATACAGATGTCGAGTTTTTTCAAAGATGTACTGCACCACACAACACCTAACCTTAACACCCATTTTGTTGTGCAAACCTAGTGGAAATAACCACAAATATTTTAGCCCCATTTTGGATTTTTTTGCATTGACTCATGGACTCGGTCTGGCTTGGATCGGTCTTTAGTGGTCAGTGGACGGATGGACCGTGCACAACCAGGTTCAGACCTCAGGTCTGGACCTTGGACGTTTCATTCCCCTAACCAGCCAGTGCCTTCGTCTCTGAGCTTTGGGCTGGTCCTTGTCGGGCCTTGTTTTAGTGAGTTGATGTGAAATATATCAGTACAACAAAATGGTAAATCACACCAAAATGGATCATGACGCACCAAAAAGTGCCGATATTTAGTGTTAGAGCGTGTGTGTGTGTGCAGACACGCCCCCCTCAGAAACAGTATAAATAAGACTGAGTGACTGGAACCTTTCATTTTGTGTTCGAGCTAGCCTGAAGAAGGAAAATAAATTCCGAAACGTCGCGATAAGGCTTGAACAGTCCACTTTAAGGCCTCCATCAGTGTGGTGTATGATGTAGAGAGCCACAGAAATTTTCTAGAAGGTTCCAAAAATTGTTTTCTCCATCCAGACGATGTTGAGATCTCTTGAAGTCACAGAAACATATTCCTCCATCCAAAACGATGTTGAGTTGTGTATAGTTAAATTACTGATTACTCTCTTGGGGGTTTAGAACGATTTCCTCCATCCATACAGATGTCGAGTTTTTTCAAAGATGTACTGCACCACACAACACCTAACCTTAACACCCATTTTGTTGTGCAAACCTAGTGGAAATAACCACAAATATTTTAGCCCCATTTTGGATTTTTTTGCATTGACTCATGGACTCGGTCTGGCTTGGATCGGTCTTTAGTGGTCAGTGGACGGATGGACCGTGCACAACCAGGTTCAGACCTCAGGTCTGGACCTTGGACGTTTCATTCCCCTAACCAGCCAGTGCCTTCGTCTCTGAGCTTTGGGCTGGTCCTTGTCGGGCCTTGTTTTAGTGAGTTGATGTGAAATATATCAGTACAACAAAATGGTAAATCACACCAAAATGGATCATGACGCACCAAAAAGTGCCGATATTTAGTGTTAGAGCGTGTGTGTGTGTGCAGACACGCCCCCCTCAGAAACAGTATAAATAAGACTGAGTGACTGGAACCTTTCATTTTGTGTTCGAGCTAGCCTGAAGAAGGAAAATAAATTCCGAAACGTCGCGATAAGGCTTGAACAGTCCACTTTAAGGCCTCCATCAGTGTGGTGTATGATGTAGAGAGCCACAGAAATTTTCTAGAAGGTTCCAAAAATTGTTTTCTCCATCCAGACGATGTTGAGATCTCTTGAAGTCACAGAAACATATTCCTCCATCCAAAACGATGTTGAGTTGTGTATAGTTAAATTACTGATTACTCTCTTGGGGGTTTAGAACGATTTCCTCCATCCATACAGATGTCGAGTTTTTTCAAAGATGTACTGCACCACACAACACCTAACCTTGACACCCATTTTGTTGTGCAAACCTAGTGGAAATAACCACAAATATTTTAGCCCCATTTTGGATTTTTTTGCATTGACTCATGGACTCGGTCTGGCTTGGATCGGTCTTTAGTGGTCAGTGGACGGATGGACCGTGCACAACCAGGTTCAGACCTCAGGTCTGGACCTTGGACGTTTCATTCCCCTAACCAGCCAGTGCCTTCGTCTCTGAGCTTTGGGCTGGTCCTTGTCGGGCCTTGTTTTAGTGAGTTGATGTGAAATATATCAGTACAACAAAATGGTAAATCACACCAAAATGGATCATGACGCACCAAAAAGTGCCGATATTTAGTGTTAGAGCGTGTGTGTGTGTGCAGACACGCCCCCCTCAGAAACAGTATAAATAAGACTGAGTGACTGGAACCTTTCATTTTGTGTTCGAGCTAGCCTGAAGAAGGAAAATAAATTCCGAAACGTCGCGATAAGGCTTGAACAGTCCACTTTAAGGCCTCCATCAGTGTGGTGTATGATGTAGAGAGCCACAGAAATTTTCTAGAAGGTTCCAAAAATTGTTTTCTCCATCCAGACGATGTTGAGATCTCTTGAAGTCACAGAAACATATTCCTCCATCCAAAACGATGTTGAGTTGTGTATAGTTAAATTACTGATTACTCTCTTGGGGGTTTAGAACGATTTCCTCCATCCATACAGATGTCGAGTTTTTTCAAAGATGTACTGCACCACACAACACCTAACCTTAACACCCATTTTGTTGTGCAAACCTAGTGGAAATAACCACAAATATTTTAGCCCCATTTTGGATTTTTTTGCATTGACTCATGGACTCGGTCTGGCTTGGATCGGTCTTTAGTGGTCAGTGGACGGATGGACCGTGCACAACCAGGTTCAGACCTCAGGTCTGGACCTTGGACGTTTCATTCCCCTAACCAGCCAGTGCCTTCGTCTCTGAGCTTTGGGCTGGTCCTTGTCGGGCCTTGTTTTAGTGAGTTGATGTGAAATATATCAGTACAACAAAATGGTAAATCACACCAAAATGGATCATGACGCACCAAAAAGTGCCGATATTTAGTGTTAGAGCGTGTGTGTGTGTGCAGACACGCCCCCCTCAGAAACAGTATAAATAAGACTGAGTGACTGGAACCTTTCATTTTGTGTTCGAGCTAGCCTGAAGAAGGAAAATAAATTCCGAAACGTCGCGATAAGGCTTGAACAGTCCACTTTAAGGCCTCCATCAGTGTGGTGTATGATGTAGAGAGCCACAGAAATTTTCTAGAAGGTTCCAAAAATTGTTTTCTCCATCCAGACGATGTTGAGATCTCTTGAAGTCACAGAAACATATTCCTCCATCCAAAACGATGTTGAGTTGTGTATAGTTAAATTACTGATTACTCTCTTGGGGGTTTAGAACGATTTCCTCCATCCATACAGATGTCGAGTTTTTTCAAAGATGTACTGCACCACACAACACCTAACCTTAACACCCATTTTGTTGTGCAAACCTAGTGGAAATAACCACAAATATTTTAGCCCCATTTTGGATTTTTTTGCATTGACTCATGGACTCGGTCTGGCTTGGATCGGTCTTTAGTGGTCAGTGGACGGATGGACCGTGCACAACCAGGTTCAGACCTCAGGTCTGGACCTTGGACGTTTCATTCCCCTAACCAGCCAGTGCCTTCGTCTCTGAGCTTTGGGCTGGTCCTTGTCGGGCCTTGTTTTAGTGAGTTGATGTGAAATATATCAGTACAACAAAATGGTAAATCACACCAAAATGGATCATGACGCACCAAAAAGTGCCGATATTTAGTGTTAGAGCGTGTGTGTGTGTGCAGACACGCCCCCCTCAGAAACAGTATAAATAAGACTGAGTGACTGGAACCTTTCATTTTGTGTTCGAGCTAGCCTGAAGAAGGAAAATAAATTCCGAAACGTCGCGATAAGGCTTGAACAGTCCACTTTAAGGCCTCCATCAGTGTGGTGTATGATGTAGAGAGCCACAGAAATTTTCTAGAAGGTTCCAAAAATTGTTTTCTCCATCCAGACGATGTTGAGATCTCTTGAAGTCACAGAAACATATTCCTCCATCCAAAACGATGTTGAGTTGTGTATAGTTAAATTACTGATTACTCTCTTGGGGGTTTAGAACGATTTCCTCCATCCATACAGATGTCGAGTTTTTTCAAAGATGTACTGCACCACACAACACCTAACCTTAACACCCATTTTGTTGTGCAAACCTAGTGGAAATAACCACAAATATTTTAGCCCCATTTTGGATTTTTTTGCATTGACTCATGGACTCGGTCTGGCTTGGATCGGTCTTTAGTGGTCAGTGGACGGATGGACCGTGCACAACCAGGTTCAGACCTCAGGTCTGGACCTTGGACGTTTCATTCCCCTAACCAGCCAGTGCCTTCGTCTCTGAGCTTTGGGCTGGTCCTTGTCGGGCCTTGTTTTAGTGAGTTGATGTGAAATATATCAGTACAACAAAATGGTAAATCACACCAAAATGGATCATGACGCACCAAAAAGTGCCGATATTTAGTGTTAGAGCGTGTGTGTGTGTGCAGACACGCCCCCCTCAGAAACAGTATAAATAAGACTGAGTGACTGGAACCTTTCATTTTGTGTTCGAGCTAGCCTGAAGAAGGAAAATAAATTCCGAAACGTCGCGATAAGGCTTGAACAGTCCACTTTAAGGCCTCCATCAGTGTGGTGTATGATGTAGAGAGCCACAGAAATTTTCTAGAAGGTTCCAAAAATTGTTTTCTCCATCCAGACGATGTTGAGATCTCTTGAAGTCACAGAAACATATTCCTCCATCCAAAACGATGTTGAGTTGTGTATAGTTAAATAACTGATTACTCTCTTGGGGGTTTAGAACGATTTCCTCCATCCATACAGATGTCGAGTTTTTTCAAAGATGTACTGCACCACACAACACCTAACCTTAACACCCATTTTGTTGTGCAAACCTAGTGGAAATAACCACAAATATTTTAGCCCCATTTTGGATTTTTTTGCATTGACTCATGGACTCGGTCTGGCTTGGATCGGTCTTTAGTGGTCAGTGGACGGATGGACCGTGCACAACCAGGTTCAGACCTCAGGTCTGGACCTTGGACGTTTCATTCCCCTAACCAGCCAGTGACTTCGTCTCTGAGCTTTGGGCTGGTCCTTGTCGGGCCTTGTTTTAGTGAGTTGATGTGAAATATATCAGTACAACAAAATGGTAAATCACACCAAAATGGATCATGACGCACCAAAAAGTGCCGATATTTAGTGTTAGAGCGTGTGTGTGTGTGCAGACACGCCCCCCTCAGAAACAGTATAAATAAGACTGAGTGACTGGAACCTTTCATTTTGTGTTCGAGCTAGCCTGAAGAAGGAAAATAAATTCCGAAACGTCGCGATAAGGCTTGAACAGTCCACTTTAAGGCCTCCATCAGTGTGGTGTATGATGTAGAGAGCCACAGAAATTTTCTAGAAGGTTCCAAAAATTGTTTTCTCCATCCAGACGATGTTGAGATCTCTTGAAGTCACAGAAACATATTCCTCCATCCAAAACGATGTTGAGTTGTGTATAGTTAAATAACTGATTACTCTCTTGGGGGTTTAGAACGATTTCCTCCATCCATACAGATGTCGAGTTTTTTCAAAGATGTACTGCACCACACAACACCTAACCTTAACACCCATTTTGTTGTGCAAACCTAGTGGAAATAACCACAAATATTTTAGCCCCATTTTGGATTTTTTTGCATTGACTCATGGACTCGGTCTGGCTTGGATCGGTCTTTAGTGGTCAGTGGACGGATGGACCGTGCACAACCAGGTTCAGACCTCAGGTCTGGACCTTGGACGTTTCATTCCCCTAACCAGCCAGTGCCTTCGTCTCTGAGCTTTGGGCTGGTCCTTGTCGGGCCTTGTTTTAGTGAGTTGATGTGAAATATATCAGTACAACAAAATGGTAAATCACACCAAAATGGATCATGACGCACCAAAAAGTGCCGATATTTAGTGTTAGAGCGTGTGTGTGTGTGCAGACACGCCCCCCTCAGAAACAGTATAAATAAGACTGAGTGACTGGAACCTTTCATTTTGTGTTCGAGCTAGCCTGAAGAAGGAAAATAAATTCCGAAACGTCGCGATAAGGCTTGAACAGTCCACTTTAAGGCCTCCATCAGTGTGGTGTATGATGTAGAGAGCCACAGAAATTTTCTAGAAGGTTCCAAAAATTGTTTTCTCCATCCAGACGATGTTGAGATCTCTTGAAGTCACAGAAACATATTCCTCCATCCAAAACGATGTTGAGTTGTGTATAGTTAAATTACTGATTACTCTCTTGGGGGTTTAGAACGATTTCCTCCATCCATACAGATGTCGAGTTTTTTCAAAGATGTACTGCACCACACAACACCTAACCTTAACACCCATTTTGTTGTGCAAACCTAGTGGAAATAACCACAAATATTTTAGCCCCATTTTGGATTTTTTTGCATTGACTCATGGACTCGGTCTGGCTTGGATCGGTCTTTAGTGGTCAGTGGACGGATGGACCGTGCACAACCAGGTTCAGACCTCAGGTCTGGACCTTGGACGTTTCATTCCCCTAACCAGCCAGTGCCTTCGTCTCTGAGCTTTGGGCTGGTCCTTGTCGGGCCTTGTTTTAGTGAGTTGATGTGAAATATATCAGTACAACAAAATGGTAAATCACACCAAAATGGATCATGACGCACCAAAAAGTGCCGATATTTAGTGTTAGAGCGTGTGTGTGTGTGCAGACACGCCCCCCTCAGAAACAGTATAAATAAGACTGAGTGACTGGAACCTTTCATTTTGTGTTCGAGCTAGCCTGAAGAAGGAAAATAAATTCCGAAACGTCGCGATAAGGCTTGAACAGTCCACTTTAAGGCCTCCATCAGTGTGGTGTATGATGTAGAGAGCCACAGAAATTTTCTAGAAGGTTCCAAAAATTGTTTTCTCCATCCAGACGATGTTGAGATCTCTTGAAGTCACAGAAACATATTCCTCCATCCAAAACGATGTTGAGTTGTGTATAGTTAAATTACTGATTACTCTCTTGGGGGTTTAGAACGATTTCCTCCATCCATACAGATGTCGAGTTTTTTCAAAGATGTACTGCACCACACAACACCTAACCTTAACACCCATTTTGTTGTGCAAACCTAGTGGAAATAACCACAAATATTTTAGCCCCATTTTGGATTTTTTTGCATTGACTCATGGACTCGGTCTGGCTTGGATCGGTCTTTAGTGGTCAGTGGACGGATGGACCGTGCACAACCAGGTTCAGACCTCAGGTCTGGACCTTGGACGTTTCATTCCCCTAACCAGCCAGTGCCTTCGTCTCTGAGCTTTGGGCTGGTCCTTGTCGGGCCTTGTTTTAGTGAGTTGATGTGAAATATATCAGTACAACAAAATGGTAAATCACACCAAAATGGATCATGACGCACCAAAAAGTGCCGATATTTAGTGTTAGAGCGTGTGTGTGTGTGCAGACACGCCCCCCTCAGAAACAGTATAAATAAGACTGAGTGACTGGAACCTTTCATTTTGTGTTCGAGCTAGCCTGAAGAAGGAAAATAAATTCCGAAACGTCGCGATAAGGCTTGAACAGTCCACTTTAAGGCCTCCATCAGTGTGGTGTATGATGTAGAGAGCCACAGAAATTTTCTAGAAGGTTCCAAAAATTGTTTTCTCCATCCAGACGATGTTGAGATCTCTTGAAGTCACAGAAACATATTCCTCCATCCAAAACGATGTTGAGTTGTGTATAGTTAAATAACTGATTACTCTCTTGGGGGTTTAGAACGATTTCCTCCATCCATACAGATGTCGAGTTTTTTCAAAGATGTACTGCACCACACAACACCTAACCTTAACACCCATTTTGTTGTGCAAACCTAGTGGAAATAACCACAAATATTTTAGCCCCATTTTGGATTTTTTTGCATTGACTCATGGACTCGGTCTGGCTTGGATCGGTCTTTAGTGGTCAGTGGACGGATGGACCGTGCACAACCAGGTTCAGACCTCAGGTCTGGACCTTGGACGTTTCATTCCCCTAACCAGCCAGTGACTTCGTCTCTGAGCTTTGGGCTGGTCCTTGTCGGGCCTTGTTTTAGTGAGTTGATGTGAAATATATCAGTACAACAAAATGGTAAATCACACCAAAATGGATCATGACGCACCAAAAAGTGCCGATATTTAGTGTTAGAGCGTGTGTGTGTGTGCAGACACGCCCCCCTCAGAAACAGTATAAATAAGACTGAGTGACTGGAACCTTTCATTTTGTGTTCGAGCTAGCCTGAAGAAGGAAAATAAATTCCGAAACGTCGCGATAAGGCTTGAACAGTCCACTTTAAGGCCTCCATCAGTGTGGTGTATGATGTAGAGAGCCACAGAAATTTTCTAGAAGGTTCCAAAAATTGTTTTCTCCATCCAGACGATGTTGAGATCTCTTGAAGTCACAGAAACATATTCCTCCATCCAAAACGATGTTGAGTTGTGTATAGTTAAATTACTGATTACTCTCTTGGGGGTTTAGAACGATTTCCTCCATCCATACAGATGTCGAGTTTTTTCAAAGATGTACTGCACCACACAACACCTAACCTTAACACCCATTTTGTTGTGCAAACCTAGTGGAAATAACCACAAATATTTTAGCCCCATTTTGGATTTTTTTGCATTGACTCATGGACTCGGTCTGGCTTGGATCGGTCTTTAGTGGTCAGTGGACGGATGGACCGTGCACAACCAGGTTCAGACCTCAGGTCTGGACCTTGGACGTTTCATTCCCCTAACCAGCCAGTGCCTTCGTCTCTGAGCTTTGGGCTGGTCCTTGTCGGGCCTTGTTTTAGTGAGTTGATGTGAAATATATCAGTACAACAAAATGGTAAATCACACCAAAATGGATCATGACGCACCAAAAAGTGCCGATATTTAGTGTTAGAGCGTGTGTGTGTGTGCAGACACGCCCCCCTCAGAAACAGTATAAATAAGACTGAGTGACTGGAACCTTTCATTTTGTGTTCGAGCTAGCCTGAAGAAGGAAAATAAATTCCGAAACGTCGCGATAAGGCTTGAACAGTCCACTTTAAGGCCTCCATCAGTGTGGTGTATGATGTAGAGAGCCACAGAAATTTTCTAGAAGGTTCCAAAAATTGTTTTCTCCATCCAGACGATGTTGAGATCTCTTGAAGTCACAGAAACATATTCCTCCATCCAAAACGATGTTGAGTTGTGTATAGTTAAATAACTGATTACTCTCTTGGGGGTTTAGAACGATTTCCTCCATCCATACAGATGTCGAGTTTTTTCAAAGATGTACTGCACCACACAACACCTAACCTTAACACCCATTTTGTTGTGCAAACCTAGTGGAAATAACCACAAATATTTTAGCCCCATTTTGGATTTTTTTGCATTGACTCATGGACTCGGTCTGGCTTGGATCGGTCTTTAGTGGTCAGTGGACGGATGGACCGTGCACAACCAGGTTCAGACCTCAGGTCTGGACCTTGGACGTTTCATTCCCCTAACCAGCCAGTGACTTCGTCTCTGAGCTTTGGGCTGGTCCTTGTCGGGCCTTGTTTTAGTGAGTTGATGTGAAATATATCAGTACAACAAAATGGTAAATCACACCAAAATGGATCATGACGCACCAAAAAGTGCCGATATTTAGTGTTAGAGCGTGTGTGTGTGTGCAGACACGCCCCCCTCAGAAACAGTATAAATAAGACTGAGTGACTGGAACCTTTCATTTTGTGTTCGAGCTAGCCTGAAGAAGGAAAATAAATTCCGAAACGTCGCGATAAGGCTTGAACAGTCCACTTTAAGGCCTCCATCAGTGTGGTGTATGATGTAGAGAGCCACAGAAATTTTCTAGAAGGTTCCAAAAATTGTTTTCTCCATCCAGACGATGTTGAGATCTCTTGAAGTCACAGAAACATATTCCTCCATCCAAAACGATGTTGAGTTGTGTATAGTTAAATTACTGATTACTCTCTTGGGGGTTTAGAACGATTTCCTCCATCCATACAGATGTCGAGTTTTTTCAAAGATGTACTGCACCACACAACACCTAACCTTAACACCCATTTTGTTGTGCAAACCTAGTGGAAATAACCACAAATATTTTAGCCCCATTTTGGATTTTTTTGCATTGACTCATGGACTCGGTCTGGCTTGGATCGGTCTTTAGTGGTCAGTGGACGGATGGACCGTGCACAACCAGGTTCAGACCTCAGGTCTGGACCTTGGACGTTTCATTCCCCTAACCAGCCAGTGCCTTCGTCTCTGAGCTTTGGGCTGGTCCTTGTCGGGCCTTGTTTTAGTGAGTTGATGTGAAATATATCAGTACAACAAAATGGTAAATCACACCAAAATGGATCATGACGCACCAAAAAGTGCCGATATTTAGTGTTAGAGCGTGTGTGTGTGTGCAGACACGCCCCCCTCAGAAACAGTATAAATAAGACTGAGTGACTGGAACCTTTCATTTTGTGTTCGAGCTAGCCTGAAGAAGGAAAATAAATTCCGAAACGTCGCGATAAGGCTTGAACAGTCCACTTTAAGGCCTCCATCAGTGTGGTGTATGATGTAGAGAGCCACAGAAATTTTCTAGAAGGTTCCAAAAATTGTTTTCTCCATCCAGACGATGTTGAGATCTCTTGAAGTCACAGAAACATATTCCTCCATCCAAAACGATGTTGAGTTGTGTATAGTTAAATTACTGATTACTCTCTTGGGGGTTTAGAACGATTTCCTCCATCCATACAGATGTCGAGTTTTTTCAAAGATGTACTGCACCACACAACACCTAACCTTAACACCCATTTTGTTGTGCAAACCTAGTGGAAATAACCACAAATATTTTAGCCCCATTTTGGATTTTTTTGCATTGACTCATGGACTCGGTCTGGCTTGGATCGGTCTTTAGTGGTCAGTGGACGGATGGACCGTGCACAACCAGGTTCAGACCTCAGGTCTGGACCTTGGACGTTTCATTCCCCTAACCAGCCAGTGCCTTCGTCTCTGAGCTTTGGGCTGGTCCTTGTCGGGCCTTGTTTTAGTGAGTTGATGTGAAATATATCAGTACAACAAAATGGTAAATCACACCAAAATGGATCATGACGCACCAAAAAGTGCCGATATTTAGTGTTAGAGCGTGTGTGTGTGTGCAGACACGCCCCCCTCAGAAACAGTATAAATAAGACTGAGTGACTGGAACCTTTCATTTTGTGTTCGAGCTAGCCTGAAGAAGGAAAATAAATTCCGAAACGTCGCGATAAGGCTTGAACAGTCCACTTTAAGGCCTCCATCAGTGTGGTGTATGATGTAGAGAGCCACAGAAATTTTCTAGAAGGTTCCAAAAATTGTTTTCTCCATCCAGACGATGTTGAGATCTCTTGAAGTCACAGAAACATATTCCTCCATCCAAAACGATGTTGAGTTGTGTATAGTTAAATAACTGATTACTCTCTTGGGGGTTTAGAACGATTTCCTCCATCCATACAGATGTCGAGTTTTTTCAAAGATGTACTGCACCACACAACACCTAACCTTAACACCCATTTTGTTGTGCAAACCTAGTGGAAATAACCACAAATATTTTAGCCCCATTTTGGATTTTTTTGCATTGACTCATGGACTCGGTCTGGCTTGGATCGGTCTTTAGTGGTCAGTGGACGGATGGACCGTGCACAACCAGGTTCAGACCTCAGGTCTGGACCTTGGACGTTTCATTCCCCTAACCAGCCAGTGACTTCGTCTCTGAGCTTTGGGCTGGTCCTTGTCGGGCCTTGTTTTAGTGAGTTGATGTGAAATATATCAGTACAACAAAATGGTAAATCACACCAAAATGGATCATGACGCACCAAAAAGTGCCGATATTTAGTGTTAGAGCGTGTGTGTGTGTGCAGACACGCCCCCCTCAGAAACAGTATAAATAAGACTGAGTGACTGGAACCTTTCATTTTGTGTTCGAGCTAGCCTGAAGAAGGAAAATAAATTCCGAAACGTCGCGATAAGGCTTGAACAGTCCACTTTAAGGCCTCCATCAGTGTGGTGTATGATGTAGAGAGCCACAGAAATTTTCTAGAAGGTTCCAAAAATTGTTTTCTCCATCCAGACGATGTTGAGATCTCTTGAAGTCACAGAAACATATTCCTCCATCCAAAACGATGTTGAGTTGTGTATAGTTAAATTACTGATTACTCTCTTGGGGGTTTAGAACGATTTCCTCCATCCATACAGATGTCGAGTTTTTTCAAAGATGTACTGCACCACACAACACCTAACCTTAACACCCATTTTGTTGTGCAAACCTAGTGGAAATAACCACAAATATTTTAGCCCCATTTTGGATTTTTTTGCATTGACTCATGGACTCGGTCTGGCTTGGATCGGTCTTTAGTGGTCAGTGGACGGATGGACCGTGCACAACCAGGTTCAGACCTCAGGTCTGGACCTTGGACGTTTCATTCCCCTAACCAGCCAGTGCCTTCGTCTCTGAGCTTTGGGCTGGTCCTTGTCGGGCCTTGTTTTAGTGAGTTGATGTGAAATATATCAGTACAACAAAATGGTAAATCACACCAAAATGGATCATGACGCACCAAAAAGTGCCGATATTTAGTGTTAGAGCGTGTGTGTGTGTGCAGACACGCCCCCCTCAGAAACAGTATAAATAAGACTGAGTGACTGGAACCTTTCATTTTGTGTTCGAGCTAGCCTGAAGAAGGAAAATAAATTCCGAAACGTCGCGATAAGGCTTGAACAGTCCACTTTAAGGCCTCCATCAGTGTGGTGTATGATGTAGAGAGCCACAGAAATTTTCTAGAAGGTTCCAAAAATTGTTTTCTCCATCCAGACGATGTTGAGATCTCTTGAAGTCACAGAAACATATTCCTCCATCCAAAACGATGTTGAGTTGTGTATAGTTAAATAACTGATTACTCTCTTGGGGGTTTAGAACGATTTCCTCCATCCATACAGATGTCGAGTTTTTTCAAAGATGTACTGCACCACACAACACCTAACCTTAACACCCATTTTGTTGTGCAAACCTAGTGGAAATAACCACAAATATTTTAGCCCCATTTTGGATTTTTTTGCATTGACTCATGGACTCGGTCTGGCTTGGATCGGTCTTTAGTGGTCAGTGGACGGATGGACCGTGCACAACCAGGTTCAGACCTCAGGTCTGGACCTTGGACGTTTCATTCCCCTAACCAGCCAGTGACTTCGTCTCTGAGCTTTGGGCTGGTCCTTGTCGGGCCTTGTTTTAGTGAGTTGATGTGAAATATATCAGTACAACAAAATGGTAAATCACACCAAAATGGATCATGACGCACCAAAAAGTGCCGATATTTAGTGTTAGAGCGTGTGTGTGTGTGCAGACACGCCCCCCTCAGAAACAGTATAAATAAGACTGAGTGACTGGAACCTTTCATTTTGTGTTCGAGCTAGCCTGAAGAAGGAAAATAAATTCCGAAACGTCGCGATAAGGCTTGAACAGTCCACTTTAAGGCCTCCATCAGTGTGGTGTATGATGTAGAGAGCCACAGAAATTTTCTAGAAGGTTCCAAAAATTGTTTTCTCCATCCAGACGATGTTGAGATCTCTTGAAGTCACAGAAACATATTCCTCCATCCAAAACGATGTTGAGTTGTGTATAGTTAAATTACTGATTACTCTCTTGGGGGTTTAGAACGATTTCCTCCATCCATACAGATGTCGAGTTTTTTCAAAGATGTACTGCACCACACAACACCTAACCTTAACACCCATTTTGTTGTGCAAACCTAGTGGAAATAACCACAAATATTTTAGCCCCATTTTGGATTTTTTTGCATTGACTCATGGACTCGGTCTGGCTTGGATCGGTCTTTAGTGGTCAGTGGACGGATGGACCGTGCACAACCAGGTTCAGACCTCAGGTCTGGACCTTGGACGTTTCATTCCCCTAACCAGCCAGTGCCTTCGTCTCTGAGCTTTGGGCTGGTCCTTGTCGGGCCTTGTTTTAGTGAGTTGATGTGAAATATATCAGTACAACAAAATGGTAAATCACACCAAAATGGATCATGACGCACCAAAAAGTGCCGATATTTAGTGTTAGAGCGTGTGTGTGTGTGCAGACACGCCCCCCTCAGAAACAGTATAAATAAGACTGAGTGACTGGAACCTTTCATTTTGTGTTCGAGCTAGCCTGAAGAAGGAAAATAAATTCCGAAACGTCGCGATAAGGCTTGAACAGTCCACTTTAAGGCCTCCATCAGTGTGGTGTATGATGTAGAGAGCCACAGAAATTTTCTAGAAGGTTCCAAAAATTGTTTTCTCCATCCAGACGATGTTGAGATCTCTTGAAGTCACAGAAACATATTCCTCCATCCAAAACGATGTTGAGTTGTGTATAGTTAAATTACTGATTACTCTCTTGGGGGTTTAGAACGATTTCCTCCATCCATACAGATGTCGAGTTTTTTCAAAGATGTACTGCACCACACAACACCTAACCTTAACACCCATTTTGTTGTGCAAACCTAGTGGAAATAACCACAAATATTTTAGCCCCATTTTGGATTTTTTTGCATTGACTCATGGACTCGGTCTGGCTTGGATCGGTCTTTAGTGGTCAGTGGACGGATGGACCGTGCACAACCAGGTTCAGACCTCAGGTCTGGACCTTGGACGTTTCATTCCCCTAACCAGCCAGTGCCTTCGTCTCTGAGCTTTGGGCTGGTCCTTGTCGGGCCTTGTTTTAGTGAGTTGATGTGAAATATATCAGTACAACAAAATGGTAAATCACACCAAAATGGATCATGACGCACCAAAAAGTGCCGATATTTAGTGTTAGAGCGTGTGTGTGTGTGCAGACACGCCCCCCTCAGAAACAGTATAAATAAGACTGAGTGACTGGAACCTTTCATTTTGTGTTCGAGCTAGCCTGAAGAAGGAAAATAAATTCCGAAACGTCGCGATAAGGCTTGAACAGTCCACTTTAAGGCCTCCATCAGTGTGGTGTATGATGTAGAGAGCCACAGAAATTTTCTAGAAGGTTCCAAAAATTGTTTTCTCCATCCAGACGATGTTGAGATCTCTTGAAGTCACAGAAACATATTCCTCCATCCAAAACGATGTTGAGTTGTGTATAGTTAAATTACTGATTACTCTCTTGGGGGTTTAGAACGATTTCCTCCATCCATACAGATGTCGAGTTTTTTCAAAGATGTACTGCACCACACAACACCTAACCTTAACACCCATTTTGTTGTGCAAACCTAGTGGAAATAACCACAAATATTTTAGCCCCATTTTGGATTTTTTTGCATTGACTCATGGACTCGGTCTGGCTTGGATCGGTCTTTAGTGGTCAGTGGACGGATGGACCGTGCACAACCAGGTTCAGACCTCAGGTCTGGACCTTGGACGTTTCATTCCCCTAACCAGCCAGTGCCTTCGTCTCTGAGCTTTGGGCTGGTCCTTGTCGGGCCTTGTTTTAGTGAGTTGATGTGAAATATATCAGTACAACAAAATGGTAAATCACACCAAAATGGATCATGACGCACCAAAAAGTGCCGATATTTAGTGTTAGAGCGTGTGTGTGTGTGCAGACACGCCCCCCTCAGAAACAGTATAAATAAGACTGAGTGACTGGAACCTTTCATTTTGTGTTCGAGCTAGCCTGAAGAAGGAAAATAAATTCCGAAACGTCGCGATAAGGCTTGAACAGTCCACTTTAAGGCCTCCATCAGTGTGGTGTATGATGTAGAGAGCCACAGAAATTTTCTAGAAGGTTCCAAAAATTGTTTTCTCCATCCAGACGATGTTGAGATCTCTTGAAGTCACAGAAACATATTCCTCCATCCAAAACGATGTTGAGTTGTGTATAGTTAAATTACTGATTACTCTCTTGGGGGTTTAGAACGATTTCCTCCATCCATACAGATGTCGAGTTTTTTCAAAGATGTACTGCACCACACAACACCTAACCTTAACACCCATTTTGTTGTGCAAACCTAGTGGAAATAACCACAAATATTTTAGCCCCATTTTGGATTTTTTTGCATTGACTCATGGACTCGGTCTGGCTTGGATCGGTCTTTAGTGGTCAGTGGACGGATGGACCGTGCACAACCAGGTTCAGACCTCAGGTCTGGACCTTGGACGTTTCATTCCCCTAACAATACACTTTATTAGTGTGTGAAAAAAACAATTCATGAAGCATCATACAATGCTGAAGGTGGTTATCGGTTGCGAGGTGAGAAGCCCTGCCCTCCTGGCACATAAATGTTGGAGCGAGCTGGGTCAGAGTCATTTTGTCATTGAATTCGCCTGATGAGAACACTGTGGGAAGGTTCGAAACGCGTCGTGACAGACCTGAATGACAAAATTTGAAGAAATTTAAAAATAAACAGCCGGCATCATTAGGGTGGTGATGCGTCTGAGCATGATATATGTTTATTTAATTTTTTTTCTCCGTCCATACAGACGTTGAGATGTGTAATTTTAGAGTAATATACCCCTCATCATCATCTAAACCTTAACCTACCATCGGTTTTTCTTCACAGACCCCTAAGTAAAACAGCCCGTGTGGCTGTAGACCGGGTTTGGGATTTTTTACAGAGCCTAAAAAAATATTTTAGACTGGCGTTGGCTTTCTGTGGGGAAGTGTTGGCTGTTGTGTGTGATTTGGGGGTGTGCTTGTGACTCTTGGCGGCCGGTGGGACTCAGGACCGTGCATAACCGTTTTCGAATCCTTCGGGATTCGGATCCTGGATTTTCCTTCACCTAACCAAGCCAGTGCCGGGTTCCTATGGACCCCGAGTTCCCTGTACTCACCTGAATTATGCACAAAGGTGCCTACTTACCTGACTAACCCTACCTGTAAAAAATTAAAAAACAACAATACAGTTTATTAGTGTGTGAAAAAAACAATTCATGAAGCATCATACAATGCTGAAGGTGGTTATCGGTTGCGAGGTGAGAAGTAGAGCTGTAGTCAAGTCCAGCTTTGTCGAGTCCAAGTCAAGTCCAAGTCCAGGACTAGTCGAGACCGAGTCAAGACCGAGTCCAAAGAGGTTCGAGTCCAAGTCAAGTCCAAGTCCAAAAGTTTCGAGTCCAAGTCAAGTCCAAGTCCAAAAGTTTCGAGTCCAAGTCCAAGACCGAGTCCAAATGAAAGAAAAAAGGGTCCTCTTCAAGACCACATACTTAACTACTGATAATGTTTGTGATGCGAGAGAAAGCATATCTCCTATTCTAAGAAAATCATTTTACATTATTATTTGTAATGATCAAAAAGTGAAAGTGAAGTGAAATTCAGCCAAGTATGGTGACCCATACTCAGAATTTGTGCTCTGCATTTAACCCATCCGAAATGCACACACACAGAGCAGTGAACACACACACACACACACACTGTGAGCACACACCCGGAGCAGTGGGCAGCCATTTATGCTGCGGCGCCCGGGGAGCAGTTGGGGGTTCGATGCCTTGCTCAAGGGCACCTAAGTCGTGGTATTGAAGGTGGAGAGAGAGCTGTTCATGCACTACTCCAACCCCCAATTCCGTCCGGCCCGAGACTAGAACTCACAACCCTTCGATTGGGAGTCCAACCCTCTAACAATTAGGCCACGACTTCCCAAAGCATGTGCAAAGTAACAACTCTGTAGGACAGGGGTCTCCAAACTACATCCTGGATGGCAAATGTCCTGAAAAGTTTAGCTCCAACTGGCCTTAAAACACCTGGAAGATTAGCGTGTCTAGTAAGAGCTTGATTAGGTTCAAGTGTGTATAATTAAGGTTAAAGCTAACAGGGGCGTTAAACAAGATCCCGGGCCCTATGCATAGGCAGTCCTGATGGGCCCCCATGGCCCCCACCCATGAAAATATCCAGGTAAAAAATATATATTTCAGATTCATACTTTTCAAGGGCCCTCTCTTCCTTTGGGGCCTTGCTAATGAGTACTGGTCTTACCCCCAGTCCGACCCTGGGAGCTAAACTTGGATAAACAAACAAAGTTTGGAACTGTAAGGTCAAATAATTTTTATGTACTTTATTTTTTGTTGACATTATATCTGTGGTCAAAAATGTATATGACTATGCCTAATTGGCACAGTGCACAGACACACGCAAAGCTCGGATATGACAAATGCGCGCAGCAAGGCTAGAATGGATACGTTTGGCTCTACTGGACATGCGCACATAAATACAATGAAATTTTTGTCATACTGTGCTTGTGCTTGCATAGACTAGTCGAGCTCTGTCGGAAACAATCGACTACTCCAGCATGCATTAACCATAATGAATACAAAGTGTTTGCAAGTACGACGTGAATTTTAGAATTACAACATTGCGTGGAGCTGTTACTATATGACCTTATCTATGTTGCATGTAAAAATAAAATATGTAATGTAATAATTAGGGTTGTGCCTGAAGCCGAATACCTTATTCGGAATGGCACGGATAATGGCTTAAAAAACGAATAACGCACAAGGAATAATTCTGCCTGAATACTCGGCTAAAGCTGACACAGTCTGGTGTTTGCTAGATAACAGGTGAGCCAGGGGATCAGCGCCAGAAGTGAATGAATGTAAACTTTATGAGTGAAAATAGCGCAAATCAAACACCGCATTGTTGTCGCCTCTCTGTGCATCTCTCAGAAATCAGAGCGTTGCAATAGTAATTTTACCTATAATGATACATCATAGCTACACGTTATATTATTTGTATATATTTAAAAGCCAAATATTGAAAGCTTAGGCTACCATGATACGAATGAATGGAATAAGCACAGCGCGCTCACCAATCAAACAGCAGCGTTGCGCGTCTCAGTCTCTCAAAAACCAAATCAGTTCTCTCTCAAGAGTAGGCTAATAATGAGCTTCGATACGGATACATTGTCTACTTGTCCTACATGTTTGCATATTTACCTTTTGCTGGTTTGCGCGGAACACACACATCTGTTTAGTGAAGTTCATTAACTTCGCTCAAAAATGTTCTGCGTAATGAAAATGTGTGCATTGAATGGATTCAGTCGTGTTCAAATGATCACTAAACGTTTGTCATGACTCTCTGCTTGCATGATAAATATTATTTTAGAAATTAATAATAATTTCAGTTTAACACGACATACTTGTTCAGTGATAACTACGAAAAAATATATAAAAAGTCATTACAGTCTTATCAAGTAACTGTACGATGTTGTATCCGAATGCAGATAGGAAAAATTTTGTGATTGTTACAGATACAAATACTGGCTGTTACATGAAAATGTAAATATGTAATGTCATAATTATAAAGTTTTTAAAATTTACATATGTAATTGTTGCATAAGGCTATACATTAATACGCGTTTATTGATAAAAAAAAAAGGCTATCTAGGTGTAGACGTAAATAAAACACAATCTAACAGGTAGAAAATTAAATTAGAAACATCTAAACTTTTCAGGTCGCAGTAAGTGCACCGCTGGTCATGCACATCCTTTCCCGGAACAATACTGAAAGCTAAGGCAAGATGGAGAAACAGATGATCATAGTTGTACAAGGATAGCCATTTTTTTAATGAATATATTAGCAGAGCTACTGCAAGTGATTTTAAGTGCTGGAATTCCATTTATTCTTTGCTGAAACTTCTGCGTCATCATGGAGAGCGGGTCATGGTTGCCCAGCAACAGCAGACGCCACTGGAGCGCGAGCGTAGATTACAGAGTGCTTTGGAAATAAGGAGAGCGGCGCGCCTAGCGTTTTCCACACGTTTTCAGTCGCAACATCATGCAAATGTGGTTTTGTTTTGAAGGAGAAATTTTGTATTTTATTTTTTTGCTGGACTCGGTCGAGACCAACTAGAAGACTTGGCGAGTCCAATGGCCAAGTCCGAGACAAGTCCGAGTGCAAATTCAACGAGTCCGAGACAAGTCCGAGTGCAAATTCAACGAGTCCGAGACAAGTCCGAGTGCAAATTCAACGAGTCCGAGACAAGTCCGAGTGCAAATTCAACGAGTCCGAGACGACAGAAAAATGTCTCGAGTCCGGACTCGAGTCCAAGACCGGACTCGAGTACTACAGCCCTAGTGAGAAGCCCCGCCCTCCTGGCACATAAATGTTGGAGCGAGCTGGGTCAGAGTCATTTTGTCATTGAATTCGCCTGATGAGAACACTGTGGGAAGGTTCGAAACGCGTCGCGACAGACCTGAATGACAAAATTTGAAGAAATTTAAAAATAAACAGCCGGCATCATTAGGGTGGTGATGCGTCTGAGCATGATATATGTTTATTAAATTTTTTTTCTCCGTCCATACAGACGTTGAGATGTGTACTTTTAGAGTAATATACCCCTCATCATCATCTAAACCTTAACCTACCATCGGTTTTTCTTCACAGACCCCTAAGTAAAACAGCCCGTGTGGCTGTAGCCCGGGTTTGGGATTTTTTACAGAGCCTAAAAAAATATTTTAGACTGGCGTTGGCTTTCTGTGGGGAAGTGTTGGCTGTTGTGTGTGATTTGGGGGTGTGCTTGTGACTCTTGGCGGCCGGTGGGACTCAGGACCGTGCATAACCGTTTTCGAATCCTTCGGGATTCGGATCCTGGATTTTCCTTCACCTAACCCTAACCCTAACACACAAACACTTTAATTTTGCACTTAAAATGATAAATAATATCAATAATAGAAAGCGCTGGTGACACCTGCTGGTCAAAAACAGGAATGTGCCATTAAACAGCCTAAATTACGGTCCTGATAATAACGAGCACATTTTACAGCTTTAACTGCTTATATATATATATATATATATATATATATATATATATATATATATATATATATATATATATATATATAAATATATATATGTAAATAAATATTTTGTTCAAATAATTCAATTTAATCAAACCTATTTTTTTAAACAAATTATTTAAAAAATGGAATTCATTACAGAGGCTTCAATATAAAAAAAAGAAGATAACTATTGACCATTATTGCTCATAACTTTCATTGTAATAATGAAACAAAAGAATACATTAATCATTTGAAATTCATCCTTGTATGCATGCACAGTCATTAACCGCTCTTGGATTAGTAAAAAGGGTTAGTTCACCCAAATATTAAAATTATGTCATTAATTACTTGTAATGTTCTGCCTGAGTTTCCCTGGTTTCACCACTGGATGGCGTACTTTCAACCCCAGATCACCTCTTTATTAGAGACTTGTAGCACACCTGTAAAGATTCTTTCCTATTGCACACCCTATTTAAATGCCTCACTGACTATTGTTCTTGTTCAGTCCTAAAGTCTTTTTGAGTATGATGCTGCCAAGGATTTTTGGTTAGAGAATTTAGCTGTTTTCTGTTGAGTGTTGCTTTGGATTTCTCTCGTCTGACATTTAAGGACAGTTTTTTATTTTGAGTAAAGAACTTTAGGAGTCAGACTCTGAGCCTCTTGGTTATTTCCTCTGCATCTGGGTTTGACCTGCTTCAGTGGAGCAGTGGTTAGTGCCAAGGTTATACACACCACATACCAGCAGGGTTCTAAATTAACTTTTTTGATCACCAGCCAATGTGGCTGGTAACTTTCTAAAGTTACCAGCCAATCAAAATATCCACTAGCCAAATTTTTTCCGGTGAAATTATGAGTGCCACTGAATGCATTTGATTAATTTATTAGTATTGTTGGCATAAAACACAGAAAGTACAATACATACAACAAAATATACATAGAAAGTGCAAACATTTATTTTTAAGATTGGGATCTCTATCATTTGAATATCATGTCTTCAGAGCTCTTCTTCTTCTTCAGAGGTGCCATCAGAATCTGAGCCACCCTCTGTTCCTTTTGTTCCATGTTTGCGCACAAAGTCAGGCCTGCGTGAGCGCAAACTGTCAGCATGCCAGATGTCAATGGCTTTGGTTGGATCAAAGTCTTTGATGTCAGGAGAGCACAACTGGGTTTTAAGGAGGTCAGAGAGGGTCTCACCTTTTAGGCGTGAGCGCCAGTCACTCTTTACCTGCTTCATAGCACTGAAACCTCTTTCACAGTCAGCTGTAGTTGCAGGGATGGTGAGGAGAGAATCAAAAAGATCAAGAACATCAGGACACCGATGGCGCAGTATTCTGTTCACAGTAGGCCAGGTCTTCTCAAAGGTTCCTGTAGCAGGGTGAGACAGAAAATATGCATTATGCATTTGCCAACTATTATAAATTTTCAAATGCAACTTCAGTTATTAAAATATGGCATTAAAATTTGGATTCTGCCTTTAACAAATTATATTTACTCTGATTCCTGATAAACAAAATAAAACTGTCTTACAATATTAGACATTTCTATAGAGATTGGGAACTTTAAGCACTTGTTTAAAAATGCTACTCATAAGGTACATTAGTATGATTTTTTTTTCCTCAAAAATAATTTTCCAAGTACCTTGGCTGAATCCTGCTGTGTACAGTTCAATCTTGAGAACTGTCCATTGATCAGGGATCAACTCCACATCAACTCCAGCAGACAGTAAAAGAGGTCGGAAGTGACTGATGAGTTTGTTTACCTCTTCATCACCAAAATCTGAGAACAAAAGGGAAAACATTAATGTAAAGTTAAGCAGTTGTCTTAAAACATAAAATGTGTAAAGATTTGTTCATTACATTTGAATTGCTAACCTGAACTTGTGTCTGCCTCTGGCCAGCACTGGAAACTGGTCAGCCGCATAGCATGCAGGACACCACTGTTCACATCACTAAATCTAGCAGTTATGCACTGGGACAGAGAATCAATGAGCTCATTCTTTGCCTTGTCATGCTGGTCGGCATCAGTAGGCTTCAGGAGAACTCCCTCATAGGTGTCTGTGTCCAGCACTGCTCTCAGCTTAGGCCCAGGTCTACAGTTGTGCAGAGATGGAGGGATGAGTATCTTTTTAATTATTTTGTATTTATAATGAGATGAAAACACACCAACACAACCTAAAATCAAATCATAAATTGTAGGATATATAATACATACCTTGACTTGTACTTTTCTATGACAGCCTGAGTGGAGGAAAGGCAGCTCTGAGCTTCAGCCAGGGTTGACACTGACCTCTGCAGTGACTTGGAGAGGTTGCTCAGTTGATAGATCGTGTCATGGAGAAGGCAGCAAAACCTGAGCACTCCACCGACAGTATGACTGAACCATGGATACAAGCCCAGCAGAGGAGACCCAACCTTTATCAAATGCAGAGCGCATCCTTGCTGCTGTTTCAAGCCAGGCAGCCACCATGGAACGACACGAACAAGTACTTGCACAACAAGAGGTGGTGGTTTCAAAGCTGGGTCAGGCGATCACAGAAATCCTACAACATCTTCAGTCTCTTTCAAACCTACAGCAGGAGGCTAAGTCTCAACCCCAGGTCCCACCAGCACCTCCTATCACTGCAGTGCAAGGTTCAGATGTCCACCTTCCTCATCCTGAAAGGTATGATGGATGCCCTGGCAGATGTAAGGGCTTCCTCACCCAGTGCTCCTTGAACTTTGAATTGCAACCAAATGGATTCCCAACAGCACGTAGTAAAGTGGCTTATATTATTACTCTTTTATCTGGGAAAGCCTTTGCGTGGGCAACTGCCTTGTGGGAGCAGTCTCCACAACCAGTAGTTTGTTCAGATTACAGGCGCTTTATTGAGGAGATGAGGCGAGTGTTTGATCATCCTGTGTGTGGACGTGAGGCTGCTAGCCGCCTACTTCAGTTGACCCAGGGTTCTCAAAGTGTTGCTGAACTAGCTGTGGAATTTTGAACTCTAGCTATGGAGAGTGGCTGGAACCAGGAGGCACTAACTGTGGCATTCACTCGGGCGCTGGCTGATGAAATTAAGGACGAATTGGCAGCCCGGGACCCTGTGACAGACCTAGAATCCCTGATTGATATGGCCATTAGACTAGACAATCGCCTTAGAGAGAGGCGTAGAGAGCGCACTGAAACTTCTAGAAATGTCCCCAGTCAAAGATCCTTGGCACCCTTCATGTCTCCTGACCTCCCTGCCACGTATGTAACATGCACTGAGGAACATGCGAGGCTCACCCGTTCCGAGCGGGACCGCAGGATGAAAGAGAGGTGCTGCCTGTATTGTTGTGAGTCTGGCCACTTTCGAGCTTCCTGCCCAATTCTTTCGGGAAAAGCCAACTCTCATCCAGGGAAGGGAGGACTGTGACGAGAGAAGCAACCTCTCCCCACTCAATTTCTTCTGGGGCTCTCGTGAATACTCATCTTTTATGGAAAGATCAGTCACATCCTCTAAAGGCATTCATAGACTCTGGGGCAGCTGGTAACTTTTTGGATTTGGAAGTCGCCAGACGTCTTAAAGTACCTCTCACCAACCTTGATGACCCCCTGACTATCACTGCACTAGATGGGAGGCCTCTGGGGTCTAGACAGGTGAGTCTGCACTCTATTCCTTTATATCTCCAGATTGGGGGTCACCTAGAAACTATACAGTTTTATGTAATCAAGTCACCGAAATGCCCTTTAATCCTGGGGTTCCCTTGGCTAGTCCTTCATAATCCCCAGATAGACTGGCCCTCCAGTAACATTCTCAAATGGGGGTCTGACTGTGATAAGTGTCTCTCTGCCTCATCTCTTGGAATTTCTGTTTCTCCCGAGTTACTTCAGGCTACCCCCAGCCGGTTAATGACTGCTCTACAGTTACCAAGGACTTCTCCAGAGTTTTCATGTGTTCCCCTAGACTATGCAGACCTGTTAGAGGTTTTCAGTAAAGAGAAGGCTTTGTCCTTGCCACCGCACAGACCGTACGATTGTTCCATCGACTTGTTGCCTGGTACGTGCCCCCCAAGAGGGAGATTGTTTTCCCTTTCGGCACCAGAGAGGAAGGCCATGGAGGATTACATACAGGAGTCTCTGGCATCTGGCTTTATTCGCTCCTCAACATCACCAGCTGGAGCTGGATTCTTTTTTTTTGCTAAGAAGGATGGTGGGCTCCGACCTTGTATAGATTACTGGGGCCTTAATAAGATTACCATAAAGAACCGTTATCCTCTTCCATTGATGTCTACTGCCTTTAAGTTACTCCAGGGGGCTACTATATTTACTAAACTGGACCTTCGCAACGCATATCATCTGGTCCGCATCTGTGCTGGTGTTGAATGGAAGACTGCCTTTAATACACCCATTGGCCATTATGAGTATCAAGTTATGCCTTTTGGTTTGGTAAATGTTCCTGCTGTATTTCAGACTTTCATTAATGATGTGCTAAGAGACATGCTAAACAGATTTGTATATGTATACTTGGATGACATTCTTATCTTTTCCAAGAACCCCCAGGAACACGTGCAGCATGTTCACCTGGTCCTCCAGCAACTCCTGAGAAACCATCTCTTTGTCAAACTGGAGAAGAGTGAGTTTCATGTTCAAAAGGTTTCCTTTTTGGGTTTCATTGTGTCTAAAGGTCATATCCAGATGGACCCTGCAAAGACCCAAGCAGTTAGAGATTGGCCTCAGCCCACCTCCGCCAAGCAGGTACAACGTTTTCTTGGCTTTTCCAATTTCTATCGAAAGTTCACTCGAAATTTCAGTGCAATTGCTGCTCCACTTACGGCTCTAACTAGGAAGAGTGTTAAGGGTTTCCAGTCGACAGATGAGGCCGAAAAGGCTTTCCGCAAACTGAAAGACAGATTCACCTCAGCACCCATACTTACCATCCCAGACCCAGAGTTACCCTTCATAGTGGAGGTGGATGCTTCAGAGGTAGGAGTAGGACCTGTACTTTCCCAGCGAGCCATAAGAGACAACAGGTTACATCCATGTGCTTTCTTTTCACACAAGCTCTCATCTGCTGAAAGAAATTATGATATTGGTAACAGGGAGTTGTTAGCGGTCAAACTAGCATTGGAGGAATGGAGGCACTGGTTGGAGGGAGCCAAACACTCCTTTGTTGTATGGACAGATCACAAGAATCTAGCCTATATCCAAGAAGCCAAGAGACTTAACTCTCGCCAGGCCCAATGGGCTTTATTCTTTATCCGCTTTGGTAATGGACGACCTCCAGGCCGTCTCTTTGTACCTAAAGCAGTGCGGTCTGATGTTTTGCAGTAGGGACATTCCTCATCAATTGCATGCCACCCTGGATCTAGTAGGACCCTAGAATTAATTGGCAGACGTTTCTGGTGGCCTAGGATGGCTGAAGACATCTGAGCCTATGTGGCTGCCTGCTCAGTTTGTGCTCAGCATAAGGATTCCAGATCCCGCCCACAAGGTCTCCTGCTACCCCTCTCTGTTCCTGCTCGGCCATGGTCACATATTTCTATGGACTTTGTAACGGGCCTACCACCTTCACAAGGTAACAAAGTGATCCTGGTAGTGGTGGATAGATTTTCAAAGGCTTGCCGCCTTGTACCACTCCCAAAACTTCCTTCAGCTCCACAAACTGCTGAGATTGTTTTGCAGCATGTGTTTAGGTTGCATGGTTTTCCCCAAGATGTTGTGTCAGACCGTGGTCCCCAGTTTGCTTCCAGGTTCTTGAAGGCCTTCTGCCAACTGATTGGAGCTGCAGCCAGTCTGTCATCAGGGTTTCATCCCCAGTCTAATGGACAGACGGAACGAACTAATCAACAGATTGAGACAACTTTGAGATGCCTGGTCTCATCCAACCCAACATCCTGGAGTAAACACCTAATTTGGGCGGGAAATTCGCACATAATACTCCGCTATTCCTCAACTGGTATGTCACCTTTTGAGTGTCAATATGGGTTTCAACCTCCTCTGTTTTCTGAGCATGATTCTGAGGTGGGAGTCCCAGCTGCCCAACATCTGGTTCAACGGTGTTGCAGGGTATGGAGGAGGGCCCGGGCTGCGCTTCTTAAGACTTCACAGCTACAACAGCAAAGTTCCAACCGTTGGCGCAGACCGGCACCAACTTTGCGTCCAGGGAAGAAAGTATGGCTTTCAAGCAAGAACCTTCCCCTCAAAGTTGAGTCAAACAAATTGGCTCCAAAGTTCATAGGACCATTCAAGGTTATAAGGAAAGTAAATCCTGTTTCCTACCGTCTTCTGCTACCCAAGTCCTTACGTGTTAATCCCACCTTTCATGTTTCACATTTATAATCTGTGAAATACACCCCTCTGTTTCCTGCCACCAGGCCACCCCCAGCACCACGCATCATCGATGGCCAGCCGGCATAAACTGTCCGGCAGCTACTGGACTTTCGGCTGGTTCGTGGAGGACGTCAATACCTTGTGGACTGGGAGGGATTTGGGCCAGAGGAGTGGTCTTGGGTCCCTGCTCGCCACATACTGGACAAAAGTCTTATTAAGGACTTCATTCGGCTCCACCCGACCCCAGCTGTTGGGAAAGTCAGGAGCCGTTCCTAAAAGAGGGGGTTCTTTAATGTTCTGCCTGAGTTTCCCTGGTTTCACCACTGGATGGCGTACTTTCAACCCCAGATCACCTCTTTATTAGAGACTTGTAGCACACCTGTATTGATTCTTTCCAAATTGCACACCCTATTTAAATGCCTCACTGACTATTGTTCTTGTTCAGTCCTAAAGTCTTTTTGAGTATGATGCTGCCAAGGATTTTTGACTAGAGAATTTAGCTGTTTTCTGTTGAGTGTTGCTTTGGATTTCTCTCTTGTCTGACATTTAAGGACAGAGTTTTTTATTTTGAGTAAAGAACTTTAGGAGTCAGACTCTGAGCCTCTTGGTTATTTCCTCTGCATCTGGGTTTGCCCCTGCTTCAGTGGAGCAGTGGTTAGTGCCAAGGTTATACACACCACATACCAGAGTTCGATCCCCATCTGGATCATAACAATTACCCACCCTCATGTCATTCCAAACCCGTAAGACCTCCGTTCATCTTCAGAACACAGTTTAAGATATTTTAGGTTTAGTCCGAGAGCTCTCAGTCCCTCCGGTTCGTGAATGAATCATTGGATTCACTAAATCAAACTGAATCATTTTAAACGGTTTGCGTCTCTAATGTGCAATATCATCAGCTCAGTTCTCGAATCGGACAGAAACGGTTCTTGACTCATGAATGAGTCAGTGTTTTGTTCGTTATCTGGCTCGGCTCGGTGTTCATCTTCAGTTCTCTCTTCACAGCAGTTCGGTCAGTGTACTGTTTGGACTTCTGATGTAACATATTTAAATTCAAATATAAACAACGTATTACTCGTGTATTTGACTGCATTCAGTCCGTTTACCCCTCGAGTGCGGAGTCCGGTGCGACTGCAGCAGTTGCACCCTCACTAAGGACAGCCCTGGTTGAATGTACAGTATTGTTCAAAATAATAGCAGTACAATGTGACTAACCAGAATAATCAAGATTTTTAGTATATTTTTTATTGCTACGTGGCAAACAAGTTACCAGTAGGTTCAGTAGATTGTCAGAAAACAAATGAGACCCAGCATTCATGATATGCACGCTCTTAAGGCTGTGCAATTGGGCAATTAGTTGAAAGGGGTGTGTTCAAAAAAATAGCAGTGTCTACCTTTGACTGTACAAACTCAAAACTATTTTGTACAAACATTTTTTTTTTTTCTGGGATTTAGCAATCCTGTGAATCACTAAACTAATATTTAGTTGTATGACCACAGTTTTTTAAAACTGCTTGACATCTGGGTGGCATGGAGTCAACCAACTTGTGGCACCTCTCAGCTGTTATTCCACTCCATGATTCTTTAACAACATTCCACAATTCATTCACATTTCTTGGTTTTGCTTCAGAAACAGCATTTTTGATATCACCCCACAAGTTCTCAATTGGATTAAGGTCTGGAGATTGGGCTGGCCACTCCATAACATTAATTTTGTTGGTTTGGAACCAAGAATTTGCCCGTTTACTAGTGTGTTTTGGGTCATTGTCTTGTTGAAACAACCATTTCAAGGGCATGTCCTCTTCAGCATAGGGCAACATGACCTATTCAAGTATTTTAAGATATGCAAACTGATCCATGATCCCTGGTATGCGATAAATAGGCCCAACACCATAGTAGGAGAAACATGCCCATATCATGATGCTTGCACCTCCATGCTTCACTGTCTTCACTGTGTACTGTGGCTTGAATTCAGAGTTTGGGGGTCGTCTCACAAACTGCCTGTGGCCCTTGGACCCAAAAAGAACAATTTTACTCTCATCAGTCCACAAAATGTTCCTCCATTTCTCTTTAGGCCAGTTGATGTGTTCTTTGGCAAATTGTAACCTCTTCTGCATATGCCTTTTTTTAACAGATGGACTTTGCGGGGGATTCTTGAAAATAGATTAGCTTCACACAGACGTCTTCTAACTGTCACAGTACTTACAGGTAACTCCAGACTGTCTTTGATCATCCTGGAGGTGATCATTGGCTGAGCCTTTGCCATTCTGGTTATTCTTCTATCCATTTTGATGGTTGTCTTCCGTTTTCTTCCACGTCTCTCTGGTTTTGCTCTCCATTTTAAGGCATTGGAGATCATTTTAGCTGAACAGCCTATCATTTTTTGCACCTCTTTATAGGTTTTCCCCTCTCTAATCAACTTTTTAATCAAAGTACGCTGTTCTTCTGAACAATGTCTTGAACGACCCATTTTCCTCAGATTTCAAATGCATGTTCAACAAGTGTTGGCTTCATCCTTAAATAGGGGCCACCTGATTCACACCTGTTTCTTCACAAAATTGATGACCTCAGTGATTGAATGACACACTGCTATTTTTTTGAACACACCCCTTTCAACTAATTCAACTAATTGCCCAATTGCACAGCCTTAAGAGCGTGCATATCATGAATGCTGGGTCTCATTTGTTTTCTGAGAATCTACTGAACCTACTGGTAACTTGTTTGCCACGTAGCAATAAAAAAATATACGAAAAACCTTGATTATTCTGGTTAGTCACATTGTACTGCTATTATTTTGAACAATACTGTATGTTACTGATCACTGAACAAAGTCTGTGCCAATGGCGTTTGGACCTCCTTGGAGAAAGTAGTCGCTTTCTTTTTTTTAGGATAAGACAATGTGGTTCTCTGCAGTTTCCAGCTAAGCAAAAAATCCACTCCGATTGCAGCATCACAAAAGTACTTCTGTAAAATTGGGGGGAAAAAACAGAATAATTTAACATCCATTCATCAAAAATATTATTGAATATTTAATGAAAACTCGTTAAATTAATGCTTAGTATAATCACAAAATTTGCTAGACATGCTAGAAACAATTAACGTTAATGATATTGCTATTTTAGATTTTGGCCGTTTACAGTGGTTTGATTTGACATTAAATTTAATCTGTGAGAAACGTTTCAGATCATCTAGGCATGCACAGCATACAAAAGTTATTACTAAATAATATTATTTTACAAAATACATATAGTAAATGAAGTAAAACACTTACTTTCGGTGTTTTCCTTGTTAAAACAAACTTCCCCATCTGCTCCGCTTTGAGTGAAAGAAAATATCTCTCTGAGGAAAGTGAAGGGGCGCATATTAATATTGCTATAAATCAATATGATGTTATAAAATAGATATTTTAAATGAGGTAAAACCATAAACGCTTACTTCTGGTGTTTCCTGATTCTAAGTTAACCCGAGTCTGCACCAGGGTCTGCGCTGCACATCAGTTCAAATCTGTGAGAGATGGTGAGGCTGGTTTAGGCGCGCACAGCATTTAAATATCATCATAAAGTAAAATCATCTTATAAAATACATGTAAATGAAGTAAAACACTTACTTATGGTGTTTTCCTTTGATAAAACCATATTCACCATAAAACCATATTCACCAGAGAACAGGACATGAATATCGCTATAAATCAATATAATGTTATTAAACACATATTTTAAATGAGATAAAAACACTTACTTTCAGAATCCCCTTATAGAAAATAAAAGACGTCCTCGTCTGTTCCGCATCCCGAGCGAAAGGAAATGTCTTTGAGAAAAGTTAATGTGCACACAGAAAATAAATGTCATTATAAAACGATATGATATTACAAAACACATTTTATGAGTAAGATTATACACTTTATTTCGCCGTATTCCGTCCTTATACGAGCCGCGTCGTGAGCAAAGTATACGGCGTCTGTGAAAAATATTTCAGATGGGTCAGGCGCGCGCACATGAGCAAATGTCCCGGATGTGACTTTTAACACTCAGTAGTGTTAATTAAAGGTAACTCTGCGTATTTACACCGCCAGAGGGGGCTGTTTACACTAGCTAGTGTTAATCCTCTAAAATTCAACACCACAACTTTAACACTTTACTCTAAAAGTCCCCAACACTAGGATTTCAACACTAGATAATTTGCTGTGTAGTGGAGTATTTATATCTCTCTGTCTGACCCCTGTGACCAGTAAATTGTCCATTGCTGATCCCCTCCATGGTTGGAACTTATTCTAATGGAAGTTGTTGGATTGAATGTGAGTTGAACTCATTGTTTTCTTTGTTTTTGTTTATTTCAGGTGCTGAAGGCCCCCAGTGAGGGAAGCTAGCTGTCTTGGCCCTGTGGTGGTGGTGTTTCTCTCACAGAGTGATTGTCATTTGAGATCTGCGTCTCCCTCACTTAGAGTGTGTGTGGTGTGAGTGTTTTGTGCGGGGCATAGTTGGGTGAGTGGTGTGTCTTAGCAAGATCACTGTTCAGCTGGCTGCCCTACTGGTAAACCTCAGCAGGAAAGTTTCTTACTTTTCCTTATTTTCTTTGTTTGATCAACTGTTTGTACCATTTTAATTAATCATTGTGAAATAAAAGCATCTCTGTATTTATATCCACATCTCTTGTATTCAGTGGTAACGAACCTGTGTGCTATATTTTTGGTATAAATTTCCCCGTTCACAGAAACAGGGTGGCGTAGTCTGTGCTAATTATTAGTTGTATTCTAGTGTTAATTATTGCCCTTCACCGCCCAGCCACACTAAGGATAGCAAAATTTACTCACACAAAACAAGCCCAGATTTTACACCCAGATGACTGACAGTTCCTTTAACCCCTTACTAGTAACCCCCCTTTTTTGGCATGGAGACCGAAATTACATATCCAAAATAAAAAGGTTTCTGCTCATGATTCTTTCTGACTAGATACATAATCAACCTTTGTTCACAAAGCTGACACTTTAAAGTTTACTGTTCAGGAATCAGAATCACTCAGACTGTTATGATAATAGAGATATATAAGCTCAAACATAAAAACAAAAATAAAAATATTAAAAACATATGTTTTAAATGTATTTAAAAAAATGTTGATGTAGGAAATGAGTTTGAAAACACAGTGTAGCTAAGGCCACAAGTCTTCCAAGACTTCATAAAAAATTTCATAATCGAATCTGTAAAACTGTGAATTTTATGAAATATTTTCTAAGGCCATGTCATGTGTGTTTTTAGAGAAGGCTAATCAGATTGATTTATGGCCCTTGTCATCTCTGTAAGATCTCACATGTAAACTCTCCTGTGTATTTTGTGTGTGTTTGGCTGTGAAAACTGCCCGTTTCATGATTGTATTGTTCTCACCAAACGGTTCTTTCACACCTCCGCCAAGTATGACACATTATCCGCATTATTCTTTTATCATTATTCTTTTGTTTTTATTCCACCTTTATTAGCCTTGATTGTGGTTTTTCAGGCTTTACAAAGACACAAAGCAGCGATCTCACTTCAGTCTCTCTTTGCATTTAGCCCTTATTTATCAAAAGTCTTACTATAAAAATACAACAAAACATTTTCTTACGACCTTACGTGAATTATTGAGACAAAAATGCATTATGAAGAAGAAAAGCACCTGCTATTAGTAGCATTGGTGCTAACGTTAGCATCAAGCTACATCTGACAATTTATGAAATTATTAGTACACTTTTACTCAAAACTCACTTTAAACCCCGATCGAGTGTTTATAATAACTTCCTTTAGCGATCAGGGGTGGAATTTGGTCGTTTACTGTTGTAAAAATATGTTATTTGTAGCCTTTTTCATCGCTGCACAAGTTAGCATTTCCGATGTACATTTTCGATTTTTTTTATAAAAACGCCCCAGATCTCAAGAAATTCTCATACCAAGCTTTACTATCGTAATCGCGGGTTTATTATTCGGATATTTTGTGTGTACAGAGATGTTTCAGTGTTGTTTTGGCCAGATAACTACCAGGAAGTGTGCAGGAAGCATGTGACACGATGGGGCGGTGTCCAGATATGAAACTCTAAGATTGACGTTTGAAAGACCCAATCAGAGTCTGAGTCACACACCGCACGAGCTGTGACCACTGCGCACATACACAGATCGCTGGGAGAGGCTGTTTATCATCTGATCGCGTAAATCCGTGGAAAATGAATAGAAATGACGATTCTGTCTGAAGAAATATGAAGTAAACATCAGTAAATATATCCATATATCTCCGCAGATATGCATCTTTGGTCTGTAAATCCTTATTGACGCTGTTCAGTGAGTCTATGTGAACACAAATAAACCGCTCTTGACGTGACTGAATATGAGTGAGTTGTGAATTTCTATTCAAAATGTGGCATAATACGGATTTATTATTTTGCACTCCTGACATAAATCACTAAATATCTGTCACTGCAACAATGTTTTATCAAAATATTGGTCAAATATCGAAGCTTGAGTCTTTAAACTTTCCATTGATGCACAGTTTGTCCAGATGAAGTAAGACAGTGATGTTTAATGTGCTGTGAAAGTGAAACAATAATAAACTGGGGCCGTCAGCGATGTTTGCACGCAAAGGGGTTAAAGTCCAGCCTCCTAAAAGATAGTGAATAATCAACTAAAAGAAGAGCATCAAATACAGTCGCTGCTAAATCTATCGACTGTTCAGCCGTCTGAACGTTTGATGTAACAACCTGAAACACCAGATGAACAAGCCCCTGATGGCTTTACACATTACCAGACAAACTGTGCTAATGATTGTGTATTTACACATGTTTATTAATAGTCATTGTGTTTTTTGAGGAAATGTATTAATCAGTTTATACCTGAGGGAAGAGAAGGAGTTATTGTGTGATAATACATGCATTCACGTCAAGTATTGTTGAAGATGAAGAAGCAGAACTCAGTCCGCTCTGATAGAGATGATGTGTGTGAAAATACTGATGTTATACTGGACAAACTGGAAACAAGATCACAGATTATAACACACTGAGAATTCAGTCTGAACTCACAGGAACTGAGATTAATCATGAATATATTCAATCACACAAACATTATGCACAAAATGTTCAACATAAGTTTCAGTCAAAGTTTGTAGTCTCCACAAGTTCTGGGAGTGAAATTGTTGTTGGTTCAAGAGTTTCGTCATTCATCACATAAACAGGAATGACATGACCTCTTTCTCAGTTTAGCCTCTTGTCAGGCAGGTGGATGTTAATGAACTCTCTATTCAAGATATATGTCTCATATCATAACATTTCATGTGTCAGGTCAGAATGAATCCTGCCAATTCACATAATCAAACCAAATTAGAATTCAATTCAGTTCCAGTTGAGATAAATACATAGCAGCGATTGCTCAAAGATGATTCTAAGAGTGAGAGATGCACACCTGACAGCAGAGAGAGACACACAGCATGTGAGAGGTCTAGTGCAGCGCTTCAGAGACTCACACACAAACACACACACGCACACACACACACATTTAGTGCAGACTTAAGAGACTCACACACACTCTTCTGCTTACAGAATCACAAAGCACTGTTTTGTCACTTCACTTTTACACCCATAAGAGGGGATGGTTGCAACATTCATTAAAATGTAATTAGAATCATTATATCATTTTATAATTTCTTTATTTTGTTTCTGCACAGACAGGGTCTTCAGTAAGTTAACTTGGCTGTATAAAAACAATAGTAAATGAAAAAATAAAAACATGTTAAGGTAACAAGTCACAATGTAAGTGTTACAGGAACCGGCTGGCACCACATAAACAGCTTGTATGCTCTCTCTGGAAACAGAAGAAATAAATGAGACCAGGCAAACTCTGCGTCCGTTCTTCATCTATCTCAGCAGAAAGAGGAAAACCGCAAAGCAGACAAAACCGATGTAAAGCCCCGTGGAGCACAATAAATGCCACACTTCCCCCTGCTGGCGAACTCCACAATTACTCATCGCCTCTATATAAAAAACATTTGTGTCCAAGGATGGTTTAACCAGGTTAATTACCCCTGAAAAAATATTCAAAAACATTCATTTTAAAATTTCAGAAACTACCACAAATGTGATAACACTTTAGTGGGCATCACATAAGGGTGATTTCCCTACAGTGGTATCAGCACAAAAGGTATAATACTCTATAACTGGAATCGTTTAATGACTGTGTAGCCCAGTGGTAAATTTGGGCATATAGTGTAACGGGGACAGGGAGGGTTATGATTAATCTCTCTTACTCTCAAAAACGAGTCACATGACTATTAAAAAAGTAAATGTTTATTTACTTTAAATAAATAATAGGGGACATCTGATTTCTAAATAAGGAAATATCAGTTCATTTTACATAATTAAAAGGAAATAAACATTTGGTAATTTTATTTCATGACAGTAATTAAAACTAAAGTTTATATTATTTAGCTGAATAAAATTTCCAAAGGTTTTATGCAGTTAGCCTTTTATTATTTTATTTTTACTGTTTTTATGTGACCATTTTTATTGGTCATTTGGGTATTCGTGCTGTATAGTCAATGGTGTTTGGCTGCAGGTATGTAAAAAGTAAAAAAAAAAACGTATTTACACATGACCTGGTGAGAGACACGTGAGAAAGTGATGGAAGTTTTTCCGGTCTTCCCCCTGGACTCGTGTGGAGCGCGGGACCAAGGGGCAAGGAACTCGACCGGAAGTTGAAGTCGAGTGGGGGCTGCCATCTTTTAGCAGAACTTCACTTGCGTTAGCATTCCCATTGACTCCCATTCATTTTGGCGTCACTTTGACAGCGAATAACATTAAATCTGAGGCGTTTAAAGACTCTGTTTGTCCATTATTTATTTCTAAAGATACACGACAATGTATAAAGGGCTCCATTACCTTCTATGTTACATTATGGCCCCGTATAAACAGTTTTTGTAAAAAATAGGCTAACGATCGCGTCATAACCACTCGGCTCTCTGTCGCATTACCGTACAGACAGGAGGAGAAGCTCGCAGGCAATTAACTTAATATGGCGTACGGGCGTTACATTTTAAAATACTATACAAAATAATTAATCAGAATACTTACTCCTGCTCACTCACGACAAAGAACTCCCCGCTCAAGCTCGCCGTCTCTGCAAGATTAACGATGGCAGTTTGCACGCACAGCTACTAGAAGATTTACATCTGTCAGACAGGTTGCTGACGTCGTCAAGCTTCGTTTGAGTCTGCGCGTCAGAAACGGAAGTGCTAAAAAACGCTAAAAATGGGCTTCACTTGTCTCAATTGAGTTCCAATGGGGTCGCTGTGTCCATTTCTTTTACTGTGTATGACGCGGGCACGTTGAGAAGAAAAACGAACGCTAGAAAGTGCGAGTAAAGTTGATTAATCTGAGCGGGAGGCACAGAGAAGAGGACCGCGGACTCAGGATGTTTGTGAGCCGCGAGACTGAGTGAGAAACGAAGCCGGAGACCCGTCTGACGGAGCGGGAGAGAAGAAGTGGAAGCTGTGAACGCAGATAGCCGAGATAGTTAGCCACGGTGGGCGTATGCTGGGCGGAACTGTCGTTTAATCGCACAGCACCTGATCATCCGGACCAAAGTCTTTCAGCGCTCTCAATTTTTTGCAAGTGTCCGTTCAGCGCACTCAATGTTTTGCAAGACCAAAACAGGCCTGCAACGTTTTTTTTTTCTTCGTTCAAAATGATACCGTGAGTAAACTGGAACATGTGTGAATGTGTGTGTGAGTGGGCCCACCACTGCATTTGCTAAGACTTGTTTCAGGACACTTGCCATGTTTTTTTTTTGTTGTTATTGTAAAGTTCTATGTGTATTTCAGATTGTTAGGAAAGAGTTAAGGGGAGGGGACTTTTGAACCACTTAATCAGTTGTAACAAGTATGATTGAAACTACTGGGGTTTAAGCTAAATTTTAAAGGAGTAAATATTTAAGTGTTTGGGGAATATTTTGGTTATTTATTTTTGTATATTCATTAATATTGAATTTTGGGGAAAGCTTTTATATTCTGTTTGCCAAATTATTTTATTTAATTAAACAAGGGCGTTACCCATTTTTTGCTAAACTAAAAACCATCTCTGGGTCTCATTATTTTTTATATTTTATTGTCAAAAGGTTTTAAACCTCATTAGGTGCACCTTCGTGGTATCCACCTGAACTACACCGAACCTAAGCACCCCCATTCTCACGTAAGTAACTCACAGAGTGGTTGTACGGGTGCTACAACAGTATTTCATTATGGCCACAAGAATGCATGTGTTACCGTTGGAGACTGGGAGATCGGTGACGAAGTCGACTCCAATGTAGGACCAAGGATGATGAGGGATAGGTAACAGGAGTAGCTTCCCGGTGGGCAGCTGGAGTGGGACCTTGGTCATGGCGCAGAACGTGCGTCCGTGGATAAACGCCTTGAGGTAATCATGCATGTTCGGCCACCAGTATTTCTGCTGGAGGGCAGAGTTTGTTTTACTGATGCTGGGGGGACCTGTTCCAACAGACGAATGAGCGGAGGAGATGAGGGAAGTGCGGAGATGTGCGGAAGTGCGGAAACCAAAGTCACTGCAACCATTTACCAAGAAATTTTTGAGCACTTCATGCTTCCTTCTGCTGAGCAGCTTTTTGCAGATGCTGATTTCATTTTCCAGCAGGATTTGGCACTGGCCACCTCAGCAGTGCCACAAACTGATCACCTCCATGCCACGCTGAATTGAGGAAGTAATTAAAGCAAAAGGAGCCACTGCCAAGCATTGAATTCATGTCATGTTCATGTACAGTAAATCAACATACTTACCAGAAGGCCAACAATTCACTAAAAAGTTTTTTTTATTGGTTTGTTGAGATTGAATTGGTGGGGTTTTGATAAATGTGAGCTAAAATCATCACAATTAAAAGAACCAAAGACTTAAACTACTTCACTCTGTCTGCATTAAATTTATTTAAATCACAAGTTTCACATTTTGTTTTGAATTACTGAAATAAATCAACTTTTCCACGACACTCTAATTTATTGTGATTCACCTGTAAATGAATATTTTTAAAGAAGAATGACTATGAACAGAGATTCAATTTTATTAACCAAATAATCAGGTTGTTTTACTTCCAAGCTGACTAAATTTACTCTGGCAAGATGGACCCACATAAAGGCAGAGGATAATATAAATCACCCTCAAAGAAAATAAATAATTAATACAATGAACCCAAATAACAAACTTCATACATAGTCCCTCAAGCATGAAATACACATGTGAGTGATGGTGAATATATTTCCTCCTCATAAAGTTACACTGAGTAAAACTGCCAGGAATGGCCTAGTTGGCATGAAAAATAAACAGACCAAACAATAGTCACGAGCCAACAACCAAAGTGAACAAAAACAAAATAAACAATTTACAAAAATAAAATTTCCAGGCAGGGAAAACAGTGATCAATTGAGCTGCAACCAAACAACTCTTTGAGACTTTAAGGCCGGGTTCACACCGCAAGCTGCAGCAGAGCAGAAGCAGCGCGTATTTTTCCGGTGCCTATGTTAACAGATGAGAGCGTTCACACCGCACGCAGAAGCTGCGCGGCAGAGCGTTGCAGAAGCAGAGCATAGCAGCAGTGCCGCGATCGTTTCGGCGCTGGGTCTATTTTTGCAGCACTGCTGACGCTCAGTTAAAGTGAAAGTACACCTTTGATGGACAAAATAAATATGATTTCACACAAAAAGTGCTCTAAATGCACAAAATAAGCACATCTAGTGTGTTTTAACAAGAACTGGAGTATGTAAGGAAAGAAAATTAATATAAAAAAAATATGTATAGAAGATAAAGTGACAATGATCATGGCCAAAATACACATGTATTGAAACGAAAAAGGAATTTTACCCAAATTTTGCATTAATGATATCTACTGTGTTCTTAGCAAATTACATAAAAAAATGTATGATATTTAAATTCACATATTTTTCTACTTTTTATTAGAATTTTTATTTTTTTACAAAATCTGTCAAAGTACTTACAGTTCTATCCAAAAATAAACTTTTTTGGCGAAATACAAAAACAACTTTAAATAATTTATATTGCTAGCTTAGCCTTGGAGATTTATTTATTATTAGTAGTTGTCGTATTCTTTTAACTAGGCCTATGTATTGGCAGAAGAACGGATGTCGTGCCAACAATCATAAACAACAGCACGTGGTGTCACATGCGGTGGTCTTCAGAGTGCACCTGGAAAGCTATAATGGACGACACTCGTCTCATCGTGGAAGTTGAGAAACATCAAGTTCTTTATGATCCACACAATGTACTTTACAAAGACTTGCAGGAGAAGGAAAAAGCATGCAGATGGTAATAGTGTTTTGACGTTTTCGCTGGCACACGAGCAAACAACTCAATATTTGATTCAAAATTGATTCAATTGGAACCATTTATTTACAATTTCTAAATTACACATAAACGCACAAATAACAAAAGCAGTTGATACATGCAAATATGAAGAGTCTTGTTGCAAAACGAGATATATCCATTTTGAGAAATGTTGGTAATTTGACATTATTATTTAAGACATCAACAGTCAAGTTCATTCACAATTTTTTGTACATTAAACTATTACTTGAGCTCAGTGAAGGCCAGGGACACAATATTCTTCAAATCCAGAATATTTTTTATTTGATATTATGTCCAGAAATAGTTCATAAATAAGTCAAAAACCATGCCAAAATGCAACATATTTATCTTAACATTGTCAAAAATCTTAAATTGGTTAAAAAAACCGTACATCATAAATATATGGAATAGTTTATACAAAGATTGATTAATAATAATAAGATTCTGAGTTAGTTTTGGCCAGAACATACACAATATAACATATTTTTTTTTTTCTGCAAAACGCTATATATCCATCCTTAAACATCTTCGGACTATTTGTGATTAGTTACAATTTAGATAAGTAAGATTAAGTTAGTTAGATAAACGACTTGTAGCTTGTTACAGAAAGAGTGGAGGCTCCTTCTACACCGCTGCTGAAAACCAAACCTGTATGATCAGAGCATGCGGAGCCGCGGTGTCACAGTTCGTCTCTGTTGCACCGAGTCCACGACACAAGCTCGCCTCGCACCGTCATATTTAATTAATTATTTCACTGTAATAATAATAATAATAATAATAGCTTATAGAGTTTATTGGTTGTTGTGAAAAAATGATGATTTTCTAAAGATGCCTTCCTCTGTCTCCCAACAGCAGCCTGAATGACCGGCTCCAATCCGTCATCGAATTCCATAACTTTAGCTTGAAGCTTTGATTCTCTGACTGACAGACAGCTGTTGATCAGTAACGTAGCTTACGTGACTGACAGCCCGCCTACAGTATAAACAATAAAATGGTAAACGTTTTTTAGTTAGCCTATTGAATCTTCTTTTTAAATATATATGTTTCTTTTGTTTAGATATTATCATTAAATCACTGAGCAAACTCGGAGCACTTCACCGGCGGTGATTCTCACCTCGCGTGATACCTGAGCTCGCGCAGCACCCTGAACGTTCTATAGCCTAACCGTTATATCGCACTTTGTAAAGAAACTGGGCTGGCGGATATCGCGTTTTGTGAAAAAATACATTTTGTAGTAGGCTTAAAATGTACATTTTAAAATCGTATTAATTGCAGCAATTCACACATAGATTAAGGTACATCTTAACAGTGATTTCCAATAATAAAATCCAAATGTCAAAAAATGTTGTTTATAGCGTTTTGCAACCAAACTCTTCATATATATAATAAACAAGTAAATGCTGATTTCAAGATGAGCAGGAAGTCAAGGCTGTGAACCATTTACAATACACAGAATTTAAAACCGTGTATTAAATTGGTTTTCAGGGTGTCCTTTGGTAAACTTGATGGTAATATGCACCATGTTCTCTCCTATGTCGGTTAATGGGATGAACCCAAAGTCTGCATCTTTTTCATAGTCTCCTTAATAACAAATATAGCGCGATGGCCTTTCTTTTATCAACAACACGTACTGCACGGAAAACAAAGACAGCAAAACAAAGATGCAACAAAAGTTACAATGAAATTATTAATTAAAAAAGCTTCTTGCCAAGTCTTTTTATTTAAATATATTTTAAATGGAAATAAAGCAATGCGAACTTACCTATTATAGAGTACTCTGTCTAAAATCCGCTGTTCAGTTGCGTGCTGTCTCCGCTACCGGTGTGAAAGCAAAATGGCCCCGCGCTGCTCCCGCTCGGCCTACCTGCTGCTAATGCGCTGCTTCTGCTCTGCTGAAACTTGCGGTGTGAACCCGGCCTAACAGATCACACACACCATTAAAGTGCTACAATCATCACCATGTGACTCGTTCAGCATCTACCTCTTCTCCAGCCCAAGATAACCAACATGAGAATTAAAGACACCAGAGATTTTTATTCCAGCAACAGAAAACCACCTGCACACCAAACAATTGAAACGCACTCATCTACTTATTGGATGTGTGTATTTAAAGGGAGTCCTGCATACCATTATAGGTACAACAGCGCCTCCTAATGGCTTGGCTACACATATATTGATCTACAATTCAAGATAAGTAGAAGACACAGAGGGTTTAAGTGTAAAGTAACTTTGTAACTTTGACAGACTGTTCTGCTTTTCTGAAGTCCTCATCAGAATCTCTCTGCAGTCTGAACAATATCATCAGTTTCATTAGCTGGACTATAGTTTTATGAGGACAATGGTCCAGACTGAAAATGCTGAAAATGGTAAAAGCTAATCACAAGCTTTACCAGCTTTACCAGATTTACCTGTCCTCCATGTAACGTTACATAGACGCCACGCACAGAAAGAAATGTTACAGAGATAGTTCACCCAAAAATGAAAACATGCTCATTATTTACTCACCCTCAAGCCTTCCTAGACATATATGACTTCTTCTTTCAGATGAATCCAGTTGGAGTTATATTAAAAATTGTTTTGACTTTTCAAGCTGTTTAATGTTGCTGTGCTTCAGTCCAAAAGAAGTGTAATAAAGCGCATCCATCCATAATAAAAAAGTGCCTCACCTGCTCCAGGGGAGGGTGAACAAAGGTGTCCTGAAGCGAATCTATGCGTTTTGTAAGAAGTATATCCATATTCAAAACGTAATAATGACTTTAGCTGTACACAGATGTAGCTTTGGACGGATGACGTATGAGGTCAGTGATGCGCATGTGCAGGTGAGTCTCATGAAGAACAACCTTTGTTAACAGAAGCAGTTTCTTCACTTTAGCACATCAGACATTCTTCTTTTCAAATCCTCGTTTTGTACTTCTAATTAGTGACCGTTGTTTTTTATTATCTCTCCCCAGTACTTCCACGTTTGTCACTTTTGAGCGGTGCATGCAGAGGTGGATTTGGTTTCAAGTAGAATCTCCGACCAATGCTATAAACATAGCAAGACTGGACCTGTTCAATCTCACTCTCAGCTACAGACATGGTGCAGAAATTGTTGTATAGTATCACTTGACTGTCAGGAAGAAACCAGCTGTGAAGTTTGTAATTCCCAATAAGGACAAACTAGTGTGTTGGTTAAGTAACAGCAATCCCTCAACTAGTGTCAGCACAGCAAACAAGTTTTACCAAGAATTCAGAAAATACATCCAAGTGACTTTGTTTGGGAAGACTTACACAAAGTTTCTGGATTATAAGGACTCCTATCCAACATGGCTAGCTGCAAATGTTATCTTGCCTTTGAGAACTGCATCCACAAGAACTACATCACTGAGAAGTTGAATGGACCGTCCCTGTGGTGTTGGGTCCTCCGAGAAGAAACTATGAAAAATGTGCTCACGCCGAGTCCTTCATTCATGTCAATGACTTCCCAGATGCAGAGTCACTAGCCTGACACTCATAGAAAAGAGAAAACAAACTAAACAAAATAAAGCAAAAATACAGGCTGTAATGCCATGAATTTATACTCCCAGAGGGACAATGTATCCTGTTAATTTTGTCAGCTAATTTAATTTTAGTTTTAGACAAGTGTTAAAATGTCCTTGTTAGTTATTATTATATTGAGTCAACCTTATACGGTTTAGTTTTAGTTGATTAAAAGTCTCGACATTTTAGTCTAGTCTTAGTCCAAGACTGCCCTTATAGTATCTCCCTATAGTTGACATCATCAGAACACAAAATGTAAAAGAATAAGCACGCGTTAACAACATAACTAGTTTAATGTGAGTTAAACTAGATCTGTTATTGTTAACCTTAAAGCATTTTTAGCATAGATTTAGCTAGCTATCTATAACCATCCAAATAATATGTAACATTACATAGACACCATGCACAGAAAGAAACGTTAAAGGGATAGTTTACCCAAAAATGAAAATTAGCTCATTATTTTCTCACCCTCAAGCCATCCTTGGGGTATATGACTTCCTTCTTTCAGACAAATACAGTCTGAGTTACATTAAAGGGGTCATATGATTTTGCTAAAAAGAACATCATTTTGTGTATTTGGTGTAATGCGATGTGTTTATGTGGTTTAAGGTTAAAAAAAAACAATCTTTTCCACATAATCTACATTATTGTTTCTTTGTGGGAGTGAAAGGTGAGCTGATGTAGCTGCTCTCAAGGATCCCCTTGGGGCAAGAGGTCAGAGGTCAAACAGAAAGTCATCAATCAAAAAGTTGGTGCTTCTAATGTAATTAAAAAGAAAGTTGGTTTCATTTTACCTCAAATGTGTGGTTTCACCCACTCTACCCTAATACCATATAAAATATCATCATATAGATATTAACATATGAATATGGATATACAAAGTTTACATGTTACAAAAGGACATATTTACACACAATAATATTAGGAATACAGCTCAAGATAACAGTATTATTCTATGTTCACTCTTCTTCCTGCACTAAGATGACTGTATCTAGATGCTGTAAATTTAGCTATGGTCAAATATGATGTGTGAAGAGTGCCATGTTTTCAGTAACTGATAAGAGGAAGTGTGCTTGAAGAAGTGTTAAAGCAGACTATTGCTTCATACTCTGCAAAATTCTTGGTGTTTATAGAAGTCTGTACTTGAGTGTAAAGAAGTTAATGACATAATGAAGTGCTGATGCTGATGAGCATTAGTGATGAACACCTGCTGTTAACAAGCAGAATTACTGAATGAAAGAGAAACAACTGCGACTGACTTCCAGCCTTCGATGAGATTAACTATATATTAAATCTGATAATACCTCAGCAGAGGACGATTAAACAACTCCACAAACTGCTTTCCCAGCTTTACTTATTCCTACACAGTTTGACTTGATTTATTGTGTACATCTACAAAGGTTCATATTGAGAATGAACAGAGCTTTAGCTCTAGTCAATGCTGAACGCCACTGCAGTCAGTCAGAAGACAAACACAGTCTCGTCTCTTTTGACATCTGTCTCAGTGTCACATACACAGAGTATGTTTTCAGTCATATTTTTGAATACCTATTGTTAATCGATAAACAAGATTTTCCCACTACATCCTCCACAGCAGGTGTATGCAGTGGTGAATCTATGTAATGAAATAAAGGGATTTGAATCAGTGTCTTGAACATGCAGTATTATTACTATAGAGCAGCGATTTTCAACCTGTGGGCCGCCAATTACTGTTAAAAGAAATAATATTGTTCATATATGTAAAAATGTCTAAGTCATAACATAATAACATAATTTAATATATATAATTAAATAAAAAAAATATATATAAAACTGTTACTATGCTTCCACTATTCGAGCTCGCTGATTGGTTTAAGAATAAACCGCCAAGTTATCTTAGATATTTTTGCTGCATATGCTACAGAACAACAGCAGTTCTGCCAAGCAGTGCCAGCCCGAGTTATTTTCTGTTCATTGCCAATTAACAATCTAGCTTCTGAGTACTAAGTTATTAACCCAACAGTGGGCCGCGCAAACATATGTGTTTGGTTTTGTGGGCCGCGAGGTGAAAAAGTTTGGGAACCACTGCTATAGAGAATGTAAGTGTGGCTCCAGAAATGAACATTAAGAGAATTACTCTGGTGTCATGTGTGAGTTCCAACCCAGTCTCATGGCAGTTCGTCATTGAGGACATGAAATTTAATCTATTGAATCGTCTTTATGGACACGAATTTCCCTTTTTTTCTTTCGAGAGCGCAGTATTGTTTTTTCTCAATTGTTATTCATTTTGCAAACTTTAAGGGCTACACTACCCAACTTTTAATCAGGAGATTTTAAGCCTTTTTGTATTGCTTTATATTTGATAGGCTACTCAAAGTGAATTTTTATTCGTGTCCATGGGGACGTCTTTCAATCCAATCTATTTGATACACTAGTTTTTCTTTTGAGAGTACAGTATTGTTTTTTTTCTCATTTGATATTCATTTTACATTTTACATTTATAAAGGAGATTTTAATCCTTGTTTTATTGCTTTATAATCTGTAGGCTACTCGACATTGTAAACCATCGTCATCGTTTAATGTGTCAAATCTTAGAGTAGCCTAACTACATTTCCCACGAGCCTTATCGACCGTTACTATGGTGAAGACGACAGATAAAACTGCGGACGCGCCACCGATCCTCTTTTAATGATATCCTCATCTTTTTTCAACACAAACGCAAAATTGTGCTTGATAATTCAACAATACAATGTTATGGCTATCAGTTTTATTTGTTTCCAGCATTACCCATGATCATCAGCTTCCGTTGCTATGGAGACGGAGCCAGCCCGCTTTGCAATTGGGTGATTTCTTCTGTGATTTCTCATTGCGCTCAAACCACTTTCCAGGTAAGTTAAGTTACAAGGCTCATAGAGTCATATGACTTAACGATCACGTTTTGCTTAAATGCTATACAAATTGTTGTCATTCTTTGCCATTATAGATTCACATTGTTTACACGTTAGGACAACGAATTAAAACCCGTCCATGGTTTCCTCAATATCAGAAAAGAAACCTGTGAAATTAGGCTTGCTAAATGGCTAGCCAACTTTACTTAAGCTAACAATTCCAGTTATCTAGATGATGTCATTTTATTTTGATCATCGTGGTTCACACACAACGTCTGTCAGACACAGACGAGGACACAGAGGATTCAGTGATATAGTGTTTAATGTGAATCAGAGGTTTCAGACACAGGTGAATCTTGACACGTAGATGACACAGAGAATAACACAACTTTCCTTCAGGTGAATGGTGATACAGGTGGCGACTCAGACGAAGACGATGGGAACAGGAATACAGATGAGGATGAAGAGGGTTCAGTAGATCAGGTAGGTTACACGAATGGCGTTCAGGTAAGTGAGGAGATCGGTGCTAGACCAGACACTGGGTGATGGTGACTGAGGGCTTTATATGTGGCACTGGTGATGATGCACAGGTGTTCAGAATTCAGGTGATTGGGGACGAGTGGGTGTGGCGTAAGTGTCAGATTCCGGGAGTGTAGAAGGTGTGGCTGTGACAGTACCCCCTCCTCCACGGGTGGCTCCTGACGGCTGGGATCTTGTGAGACGACGGGGTCTACCTCGGCCACGGGGAGCGGGGCGGTCTGGATGGTCTCGGTGAAAGTCAGTGAGAAGGCTGGGGTCCAGGATGTCGTTACGATTAACCCAGCAACGCTCCTCCGGGCCGTAGTTCTCCCAGTCTACAAGGTACTCCAATTGAGGACCCCGTCGTCGAGAGTCGCGGATAGCTCTAACCCGGAAGATGTCATTGTCCTCTTCGATGGCTGGAGGAGGAGGTACGGCATTATCACCAGGCTCTGGGGATGGAGGAGACAAAGGTTCAGTGAAGGGTTTGAGGAGTGAAACATGGAATGAAGGAGAGATACGGTACTGTGCAGGTAGCTGGAGTCTATAGGTCACTTTGTTCAGTTGCCGTTCAATAGTGAATGGTCCGATGTATCGGGGACTCAGCTTACGGCAGGGCAGCCAGAGGCGGATGTCCCTCGTCGAGAGCCAGACTGGCCGTCCAGGTTGGTATTGCGGCGTAGGTCTTCGACGAGCGTCCGCTTGCTCCTTGTGCCTCCGCACTGCCCGCTGGAGATGCACGTGAGCCGAGTCCCAGACCCTCTCGCTCTGTCGGAACCAGTGATCTACCGCTGGGACCTCCGAGGGCTCACCTGACCATGGGAAGAGTGGAGGCTGGTATCCGAGGACACATTGGAAGGGGGTGAGCCCGGTGGTAGATTGTTGGAGGGAGTTCTGAGCGTATTCTGCCCAGGGTAGGTACTGGCTCCAACAGTCCTGGTTACGGTGGCAGAATATCCTCAGGAACCTCCCAAGCTCCTGTATCTTACGCTCCGTCTGGCCGTTGGTCTGCGGATGGTATCCTGAAGAGAGACTGACGGACACCCCTAGAAGACGGAAGAAAGCTGACCAGACTCGGGAGATGAATTGGGGACCTCTGTCGGAGACGATGTCCTCTGGAATGCCAAAGTGACGGAATACATTGTGGAATAGTGCCTCTGCCGCTTCAAACGCAGTGGGGAGTCCCTTGAGAGGGATGAGTTTACATGACTTCGAAAACCTGTCGACCACTACCAGCACACAGGTGTAGCCTTGAGAAAGAGGGAGGTCAGTCATGAAATCAATGCCTATATGGGTCCATGGACGTTCAGGAATGGGCAGAGGCACCAGTTTACCTTCCGGGAGTCTTCTAGGGGTGTCTGCTGTGGCGCAGACGGAGCATCCTTTGAGGTAGCGGACAGTATCCAGAGCCATCGATGGCCACCAGTAACGTTTTTGAAGGAGCGAGAGGGTCCGCCTCCTGCCTGGATGTCCAGATCCCGGAGAGGTATGAGCTAGGTCCAGGAGGGTAATCCGATGTTGAGGAGGGACGAAGAGTTTCCCTTCTGGACCTCCCGGCGGAGCAGGGTGTTGAAGGTTTTCTTGTTCAATCAGATGATCAATATTCCATTGGATGGGACTTACTATCATGGCTGGAGGGAGGATTGGTTCAGGAGATTCGGGTTCAGGATCTGTTTGATGAAGACGGGAGAGGGCATCGGCTCGATTGTTCTGGGAGCCAGGGCGATAAGTGACCTTAAAGTTGAATCTCGTGAAGAACAAGGCCCATCTAGCTTGGCGATGATTCAGTCTCTTAGCTTCACGGAGGTATTCCAGGTTCCGGTGGTCTGTAACTACCTCGAAAGGGAACTGGGCTCCCTCCAGCCAGTGACGCCATTTTTCCAGAGCCAGCTTGATGGCCAGTAGTTCACGGTTACCAATGTCATAATTCTGCTCTGCCGGGGATAGCTTCTTCGAGAAGAAGGCACATGGATGGAGTCTTGGAGGATCCCCCTGCCGCTGGGAGAGTACTGCTCCGACCCCGGTTGATGAGGCGTCCACTTCCACAATGAACTGTTGGTTGGGATCAGGGTGGACTAGGATCGGAGCGGTCTTGAAGGCTTGTTTAAGTAGGTGGAAAGCCTCAGTGGCCTCAGGGTTCCAGGACAGAGACTTGGGCCGGTTCCGGAGGAGAGAAGTTAGAGGGGAACTGAGTAAACTGTAATCCTTGATGAATCTTCTATAAAAGTTGGCAAAGCCCAGGAAGCGTTGGAGTTCTTTAATGGAACCAGGTTGAGGCCAGTGTGTGATGGCGTCCACCTTCCCCTGGTCCATCTTCACGCCACATGGGTCGATGATGTATCCCAGGAACTGGACTGAGGGCGTGTGGAACTCACACTTTTCAGATTTGAGGTATAGGTGGTGTTCCCGGAGTTTTCGGAGTACGAGTGTGACATGTTGGATGTGTTCCTGCTTGGATGTGGAGTAAATGAGGATGTCGTCAATGTAGACAATTACGAACTGGTTAATGTATTCTCTGAAGACTTCATTCATATAGTTTTGGAAGACGGATGGACTGTTGGATAACCCATACGGCATGACCCTGTATTCAAGAAACAGTCGAGCAACATAGAAGGACAGCAGCTTGTGAGTGTTTTGTCTTGTTTTCTCATCAGACTAGTGTGTGATCATCATTGCTAGGAAAGTTTTTGTTTAGGTTTAAATTGTGTGTGTCTTACCGTGGTTAATACGTGCCGAAAGTGGCGCTTGGTTTTGCGTTTGCCTATCGAGGGACTGCCTGGTTTCGATCTGCTAAATAGTGAGGCGTGGCCAAAGCCAGTGAAAGTACTTAATTAGCTGTTTGGAAAGCACTTGTCAGAAGAAACAGTCGAGCAACATAGAAGGACAGCAGCTTGTGAGTGTTTTGTCTTGTTTTCTCATCAGACTAGTGTGTGATCATCATTGCTAGGAAAGTTTTTGTTTAGGTTTAAATTGTGTGTGTCTTACCGTGGTTAATACGTGCCGAAAGTGGCGCTTGGTTTTGCGTTTGCCTATCGCGGGACTGCCTGGTTCCGATCTGCTAAATAGTGAGGCGTGGCCAAAGCCAGTGAAAGTACTTAATTAGCTGTTTGGAAAGCACTTGTCAGAAGAAACAGTCGAGCAACATAGAAGGACAGCAGCTTGTGAGTGTTTTGTCTTGTTTTCTCATCAGACTAGTGTGTGATCATCATTGCTAGGAAAGTTTTTGTTTTGGTTTAAATTGTGTGTGTCTTACCGTGGTTAATACGTGCTGAAAGTGGCGCTTGGTTTTGCGTTTGCCTATCGCGGGACTGCCTGGTTTCGGTCTGCTAAATAGTGAGGCGTGGCCAAAGCCAGTGAAAGTACTTAATTAGCTGTTTGGAAAGCACTTGTCAGAAGAAACAGTCGAGCAACATAGAAGGACAGCAGCTTGTGAGTGTTTTGTCTTGTTTTCTCATCAGACTAGTGTGTGATCATCATTGCTAGGAAAGTTTTTGTTTAGGTTTAAATTGTGTGTGTCTTACCGTGGTTAATACGTGCCGAAAGTGGCGCTTGGTTTTGCGTTTGCCTATCGCGGGACTGCCTGGTTTCGATCTGCTAAATAGTGAGGCGTGGCCAAAGCCAGTGAAAGTACTTAATTAGCTGTTTGGAAAGCACTTGTCAGAAGAAACAGTCGAGCAACATAGAAGGACAGCAGCTTGTGAGTGTTTTGTCTTGTTTTCTCATCAGACTAGTGTGTGATCATCATTGCTAGGAAAGTTTTTGTTTAGGTTTAAATTGTGTGTGTCTTACCGTGGTTAATACGTGCTGAAAGTGGCGCTTGGTTTTGCGTTTGCCTATCGCGGGACTGCCTGGTTTCGGTCTGCTAAATAGTGAGGCGTGGCCAAAGCCAGTGAAAGTACTTAATTAGCTGTTTGGAAAGCACTTGTCAGAAGAAACAGTCGAGCAACATAGAAGGACAGCAGCTTGTGAGTGTTTTGTCTTGTTTTCTCATCAGACTAGTATGTGATCATCATTGCTAGGAAAGTTTTTGTTTAGGTTTAAATTGTGTGTGTCTTACCGTGGTTAATACGTGCCGAAAGTGGCGCTTGGTTTTGCGTTTGCCTATCGCGGGACTGCCTGGTTTCGATCTGCTAAATAGTGAGGCGTGGCCAAAGCCAGTGAAAGTACTTAATTAGCTGTTTGGAAAGCACTTGTCAGAAGAAACAGTCGAGCAACATAGAAGGACAGCAGCTTGTGAGTGTTTTGTCTTGTTTTCTCATCAGACTAGTGTGTGATCATCATTGCTAGGAAAGTTTTTGTTTAGGTTTAAATTGTGTGTGTCTTACCGTGGTTAATACGTGCTGAAAGTGGCGCTTGGTTTTGCGTTTGCCTATCGCGGGACTGCCTGGTTTCGATCTGCTAAATAGTGAGGCGTGTCCAGCTGACTTCAATCACAGGTAATCAGGCTTATACAAAGCACTAGGTTTCACCGCGGCAGCGGTCGCGGCAACCCTCGTGTGAACCCTCCTCGTGTGAAGACAGACGAGCGTAAAGACAATCGACTCTACCTGCGCGACTCCACCGAGCAAGGACACCGACAGGGCACTTGAGTATTGCTTTTCTCTTTTTTTTTTTTTGCACTCTTTGTATAGTTTGTTCTCAAATATATCTTACACTTGTAGTCACTATGTGCTTTCAGATCTCTACTATCACTACTAACACTCGGAGAGCACACTATGTACGTCGCAGGAAGGCCTGTCTGACAAACCTACGCCATGTCCCTCTGACCTCTACTACTATGCTCTCTATTCCAGTTGGTCTCTGGAACTGCCAGTCTGCAGTTAACAAAGCAGACTTCATTTCCTCTATTGCTACCCATTCCGGTCTCAACCTCATGGCACTGACAGAGACTTGGATCAAACCTGAAGATACTGCCACCCCTGCAGCCCTCTCTACTAATTTCACTTGTTCCCACACTCCTCGTACCACTGGGAGGGGTGGAGGTACGGGTCTCCTTATATCCAAAGAATGGAAATTTGAACTTCAGCCATCACCTACAGGTACTGGTTCATTTGAATCACATGCCATTACTGTAACCCACCCTGCTAAAATCCACTTTGTGGTCATTTATCATCCTCCAGGTCAACTGGGAAACTTCTTGGAGGAGTTGGATGTGCTGCTATCAAACTTTCCTGAAGATGGTACTCCTCTGGTACTGCTTGGCGACTTCAACATCCACTTAGATAAACCCCAGGCTGCTGACTTCAAAACTCTGCTCACCTCATTTGATCTCAAGCTCATGTCCACTACAGCGACTAACAAATCGGGCAACCAACTTGACCTCATCTACACGCGTGGTTGCTCTGTGGACACCTCTTCAGTTGCTCCACTGCACACCTCTGATCACTTCCTCATTACTGCTAACCTAGCACTTACTCCTTAAGTGGCACACACTCCAACGCAGGTCACCTTTCGACGGAACCTACGCTCACTCTCTCCATCTCGCCTATCTGCTGTGGTTTCATCCTCTCTTCCACCATTCTCTCAGTTTTCTGCTCTGGACACGAACAGTGCTACGGACACTCTTTGCTCCACTTTAACATCTTGCTTGGACAACTTTTGCCCACTGTTGTCTAGACCAGCACGCACTGCCCCATCTGCCCCCTGGCTGTCCGAGGTTCTCCGTGAACATCGCTCTAAACTCAGGGCTGCAGAGAGGAAATGGCAGAAATCAAAAAACTCTACGGACCTCAGTGTGTATCAATCACTCCTCTCTTCCTTCTCTGCAAAGGTCTTAACAGCTAAAACATCCTACTACCACAACAAAATTAACAGCTGCTGTGACGCTCGGACACTATTCAAGACTTTCTCTTCTCTTCTTAATCCGCCGCCTCCACCTCCTCCATCGACTCTTACAGCGGACGACTTTGCAACTTTCTTCACAAATAAGACGAGATCCATCAGTGAACAATTCTCCACACCACAGACTGAGGAAAACTTCACAATGACTGATGCACACTCTTTATCCTCCTTCTCCCCACTCTCAGAGATGGACGTCTCCAAAATTCTCCTGTCCAATCATCCTACTACTTGTCCACTTGATCCTATCCCCACTCACCTCCTTCAAGCGATCTCTTCTTCAGTCATACCTTCACTTACTCACATTATCAACTCCTCTCTTCAATCTGGAACATTTCCCTTAGCATTCAAGCAGGCTCGGGTAAGCCCACTGCTCAAGAAACCATCTCTAAATCCAGCGCTTCTTGAAAACTACAGACCGGTATCCCTTCTTCCATTCATTGCAAAGACACTTGAGCGGGCTGTGTTCAACCAGCTTTCTATGTTCCTTGGACAGAACAACCTCCTGGACAGCAACCAATCTGGCTTCAAAAGTGGCCACTCAACTGAGACTGCTCTGCTCTCGGTTACTGAAGGCCCTGCGACTAGCAAGAGCAGCTTCAAAATCCTCTGTACTCATCTTACTGGACCTGTCTGCTGCTTTTGACACTGTTAATCACCAGATTCTCCTGTCCACCCTCAGAAAGATGGGGATCTCTGGAACTGCTCTCCTGTGGGTTAAGTCCTACCTCTCTGACAGATCCTTCAGTGTGTCTTGGAGGGGTGATGTTTCAAAGTCACACCACCTTGCTACTGGGGTTCCTCAGGGCTCAGTACTTGGACCACTTCTCTTCTCCATCTACATGACATCTTTAGGATCTGTCATTCAGAAGCATGGCTTTTCTTATCACTGCTATGCTGATGACACCCAACTCTACTTCTCATTCCAGCCTGACGACCCGACGGTAGCTGCTCGCATTTCAGCCTGTCTGAGTGACATTTCCCGCTGGATGAATGACCATCACCTTCAGCTTAACCTTACAAAGACTGAACTACTGGTGATTCCAGCTAACCCATTGATTCATCACAACTTCTCTACACAGCTGGGCTCGTCAACCATAACTCCTTCGAGGACAGCCAGAAACCTAGGAGTTGTGATGGATCATCAGTTAAGCTTCACTGACCACATTGCTACAACGACCCGGTCCTGCAGGTTTGCCTTATACAACATTAGGAAGATTAGACCCTTCCTGTCAGAGCAAGCAACCCAACTTCTTGTCCAAGCTCTTGTTCTCTCCAGACTGGACTATTGTAATGCTCTCCTGGCGGGTCTTCCTGCATGCACTGTCAAGCCTCTGCAAATGATCCAGAATGCAGCAGCGAGGGTTGTCTTCAATCAGCCAAAAAAAGCTCATGTTACTCCCCTCCTCATCAGGTTACACTGGCTACCAGTAGCTGCTCGCATCAAATTCAAGGTACTGATGCTTGCCTACAAGACAACCACTGGCACGGCACCAACTTACCTAAACTCACTGGTTAAATCCTATGTGCCCTCCAGAAGCTTGCGCTCTGCAAGTGAACAACGCCTTGTGGTGCCATCCCAAAGAAATTCAAAATCACTCTCACGGACCTTTTCCTGGACTGTGCCGAGCTGGTGGAATGACCTCCCAATCTCAATTCGTACAGCGGAGTCTTTACTCACTTTCAAGAAACATCTAAAGACTCATCTTTTTCACCTGCACTTAACCTACTAACACCAGTACTTTTCCTCTTGTCTTTTTCATTTAATAAAAAAAAAAAAAAAAAAAACAATTTATATACACCTGGCTATGCGTTCTATACTAGACTAACTGAGACTTGTCATGGCACTTGTATTCTGTTGTTGTTCTCTTGTTGACCTGACTGCTTCTATTGTTCTCATTTGTAAGTCGCTTTGGATAAAAGCGTCTGCTAAATGATTAAATGTAAATGTAAATAGTGCCCGGAAGGAGTGATGAAAGCAGTCTTCCATTCGTCCCCATTCCGGATGCGGATCAGGTTGTAGGCGCTCCTCAAGTCCAGTTTAGTGAAGATTTTGGCTCCGCGTAGTTGTTCTAACGCCGCTGGGACCAGGGGAAGAGGATAGCTGAATTTGATTGTTTGAGAGTTGAGATGGCGATAGTCGATGCACGGCCTCAAGCCTCCGTCCTTCTTGGCCACGAAGAAAAAGCTGGAAGCGGCAGGGGAAGTAGATGGTCGAATGAACTCCTGAGTGAGGGCTTCCTGTATGTACTCCTCCATGGCCTTCTGCTCCGGGATGGACAGTGGATAGACTCGTCCTTTTGGAAGGGTTGCTCCAGGCAGGAGGTCAATGGCGCAGTCCCATGGCCTATGAGGTGGAAGTTTCGTTGCCAACCGCTTACTGAACACATCCTGGAACGCCCGATATTCAGGAGGGATGATGTGATCCACCTTAGTGTCGGGGCTTTCGACTGATGTGGACTGGACCGGTAGGGATGACTTCTTTAAGGAAGGAACGACCATGGGAATTTTAACTGGGGGAGTGATGCAGGTATGATGACAGGACTTTCCCCATTTCAGGATCTCACCGGTGGGCCAATGGATGTGAGGTTGGTGTTGGTTAAGCCAGGGGCGTCCCAGGATGATGTCTGCGGTGGATTCCTCCAGCACCATAAACGTGATGTCTTCCTCGTGCAGGAGTCCCACGCGGAGGATGATTGTGGGGGAGAAATAGTGGACACGACCCTTGCCCAGCGGCTTTCCCTGTATCGTTGTTACTTTGAGTTCGACGGAGCTTCGATGAGGCTTGGCACTTAGACAAGTTAATGTTTGCCAGTTGATGAATTTCCCCGCCGAACCGGAGTCGATGAGGGCTTGTACTGAAACAGAAGAATGGAGATGTCTTAGAGTAACCCAGGTTTTAGTCAGAGGAGCGGTTAGAGGAGGTATATGGATGGTACTCACCGCTGGGCGTGGGGGCCGAACTGGACAGGATGGTAAGAGGTGTCCATCTCCCCCTCAATAGAGACACAGCCCGGTGTTAATCCTCCGCTGATGTTCCGATGTGGACAGATGGTTAGAATCCACTTGCATGGGCTCAGGTGCTGGAGGAGCGACAGATGGTATAGCGGGCGGAGGAAGTACAGCGGGAGTGAGCAGATGACAGGCAGTGAGTTTCTGGGCAACTCCAATGGATTTCTGGATGAGACACTCAAGTCCCAGTGAGTCTTCGTACACCACAATCAAACCTTGTATTTTGTCACACAATCCGTGGCGATATGCTGTAATTAAGGCAGTTTCATTCCAGCCGCTTATGTAAGCGAGTGTACGGAAGCGTATGGCATAATCACTCACGGATTCATCTTTCTGTTGGCGAATTGTAAATAATTGATCATGGACAGACAATGCAGAAGTTTGTTGACCAAAGACTGATTTTAACTGAGAACAGAAGTTAGTGACAGATCCAAGGGCAGATGAGTTCGAATCCCAGAGAGATTGAGCCCATTGGAGAGATTTACCTGAGAGCAGGTTGATGATGAATGCGACTCGACTGCGTTCAGTGGTGAATAAATGAGCGTTGGATTCCATGTAGAGGGAACACTGTAGCAGGAACCCACTGCAATCCTCCGCCGTGCCGCTGTATGTCGCTGGTTTGGCCATGGGACTCGCAGGGGCAACTGAAGAAGTGACCGGAGTTGTAGCGGTGTTTGAACTGTTGACAGCCGGTGAGGAAAGTTGAGTTTGTTGCATTAGTGAGGACCGTACAGCGTGAACCAGTTCAGTGAAGGGATCCGCGGTGCGGTCCTCGCCTGTATCTGAAGAGCTCTGCATGAGGTCTGGTCTTCTGTCAGACACAGACGAGGACACAGAGGATTCAGTGATATAGTGTTTAATGTGAATCAGAGGTTTCAGACACAGGTGAATCTTGACACGTAGATGACACAGAGAATAACACAACTTTCCTTCAGGTGAATGGTGATACAGGTGGCAACTCAGACGAAGACGATGGGAACAGGAATACAGATGAGGATGAAGAGGGTTCAGTAGATCAGGTAGGTTACACGAATGGCGTTCAGGTAAGTGAGGAGATCGGTGCTAGACCAGACACTGGGTGATGGTGACTGAGGGCTTTATATGTGGCACTGGTGATGATGCACAGGTGTTCAGAATTCAGGTGATTGGGGACGAGTGGGTGTGGCGTAAGTGTCCGATTCCAGGAGTGTAGAAGGTGTGGCTGTGACAACGTCACTGTAATGTGTCAGTAATAACAATATTATAACTTGATCTAACATTATACAGCAGTAGTAGTTCTTATAGTGCACATTGTGTCAAGATGATTTACGACTTTTGACCTTTTTGACAGGTTGAACTTCCGGTAACCTTATGATGGATGGGTTGAACTTTCCGAATGAGTTCATGGGCTAACCTATTGACCTTCCCTTGCATCGATCATGTGGTTTTGACAGAAGCTTTTACCCTATTGACCCAGTTAGTTCTAAATCATAGTTTTTGACAGATGGTTTTGTGCTAGATGAAACCCTCCCCACGCTGTTTGAACTTTGTCCCAGTTAGGTTGTTTGAACTTTGTCCCAGTTATATGGTTATGTGTGTGTGTGTGTGTGTGTCCCACTCCCATTACATTCATGAGTAGTATATAAATGGGATCGGTGTGTTCTACATTTTATATATAAAACATTCTATAATTTATATAATCTAAAACAATTTAAGGTTGAAAAACATTTCAGTTATTTCACATTCATATATAAAACATCCTATAATTTATATAATCTTAAACAAAGGTTGAAAAACATTTCAGTTATTTCACATTCATGTATAAAACATCCTATAATTTATATAATCTAAAACAATTAAAGGTTGAAAAACATTTCATATATAAAACATTATATAATTTATATAATATGATAATTATTATATATATTATATATATATTATATAATATAATATGATTATCATGCTAAAGTTGAAAAAACATTTTAGTTATTTCATATATGTGACATTCAGTTATTTCACATTCTATAATTTATATAATCTAAAACAATTAAAAGTTGAAAAAAACATTTTAGTTATTTCACATTTATATATAATTTATATAATATAATAATTATCATGCTAAAGTTGAAAAAAACATTTTAGTTAATTCATATATGTGACATTCAGTTATTTCACATTTATATATAAAACATTCTATAATTTATATAATCTAAAACAATTAAAGGTTGAAAAAAACATTTTAGTTATTTCACATTTATATATAAAACATTCTATAATTTATATAATTTATATAATATAATTAATTATCATGCTAAAGTTGAAAAAACATTTTAGTTATTTCATATGTGACATTCAGTTATTTCACATTTATACTGTATATAAAACATTCTATAATTTATATAATCTAAAACAATTAAAGGTTGAAAAAAAACATTTTAGTTATTTCACATTTATATATAAAACATTCTATAATTTATATAATTTATATAATATAATTATCATGCTAAAGTTGAAAACATGCCGTTCTTTATATTCTATAATTTATATAATATACATAATCTTAAACAATTTAGGTTGAAAAATATTCTGTTCTTTAAAAGAATATAAAAAGCTTACTAAAACCAATCGGATTACCTTAGAGAACCTACAGCTTGTGAAACGGGGACTCGCTGCTCCATCTGTCGGACTCTCTATGAAACTGCAATCACAATGAGACGCGGTCAATGTTTTGTTAGGGTTAAAATGATTTTCAAATTATAATCCCTACATTTTAAAAAGTTGTAATAATGTTTTCAAATTATTAAAAAGTGGTAAAAACAAAAAAATACTCCTTTTACTGAATGAGCTTACCATGTCTCTTAAACATAATTGAGCCGCGCTCGTGCCCGCATACACGTGCAGTTTTAGTGTCCATGGAAGATGTTGTTAATTAAAACCATTGTATGTCATACAGGAGTAGCATGTTTTTGACAGTTTTCTGACGGTTCCATCTATGAATTACGGTTGGTCCGCGGCTAGCATCTCTTGTACCCCTCTCTCTCTCCCTCACATGCATTCATTTGTCTCCAAGTCTTATTTTCTTCTTTTAATGAATATAAACACATTATACATTCACAAACAATATAAAACAAAACATTTACAATAGTTTTAGTCATCACTAAAAATATAAATTTTACCAGGATCGGGGAAAAAATATATAATTGAACAGAATGAAGAATATGGTCTATTGAGGAACCCGGACGTGTCATTGACACAATTCAGTTAAATTCATTTCACATTAATCGTTGCAAAACATTTTCTATATTATATTTAAAACCTTTTATATCCATCTTTATATCATATCTTTTTCAAAAAGCTGTTTAATTATTTATTTTAACCGTACACCTACAGTACCACCACACAATAAAATGCTGCATGCACGTACATTTTTTATTAAATTTAGTTTTTAAGCGATCTGAATTATGACTACACTATACATTTAATCATTAACCACACGTACCTTGTTATATCACTATAATATCCACGGCGCTATACAAATTTGTATTCTGATAAACCATATAAACAAGCGGACATACGCATGGACATATCAAGTTAAAAAGAGACTTATCTGTTTTAAACAATATGAAAAAAATAAATAAATAAAATTATATATGACAACGTGTTACTAAAGCGGAACATACATTTTAAACAAGTATTCATCATGTTTATCAAACTTATAAAACACATAGCAGTAAGACATGTTACTAAACATGTCATGTCAAGCAAATCATTTATCATACATTTTTAATAATGTATTCAACATATACTTATAACACCAATGTTTGGGGGGATGCCAAAATACCTCCAGTCCCCCCAAAACCCGCTCAGACTCCAGGGGTTAAAGAATATGGAAATAAATAATTATATAATGACATCAGGCTACTAAAGCAATTCATTAAACAAAAAAGGTATTCAATATTTAAGTTAATCAAATTTATAAAACACACCATATTCTTCTTTAAAAAAAAAGATAACTTATTTTAAATGTGATTATATATAGCATAGTATATAAAATAAACATTTCTGATGATACATATTAAAAATTATGCCTTACATTTTTTAGACCGGTAAGAGATGTCCAAACATGAATGAAATATCCCCAAAATAAAATAATACGACTTAATGAAATAAAATAAAATGTTTAAATCATAAACAGAATCTCACAGGTCCTATGTGGGGTATTCTCCTGTATGTGAGACCTGAGGGGGTGCTTCACACACCCCTCGTGGCGAGTCAATGATGTACATTATTTCAAAGCTAACATTAATGTAATGTTTGAATAATCAGTACCCCCACTACATCTGATGTCCGTTGATTATTAATTCAACAAAATGATGATATATATTACCTAAAATATTTTATATTTTTATATAATATTATATAATAAATAATTATTTATATCATATCATATATATGATTATATTATATTAGATGCGTTATGCATTAATCACTTTAGAATCTTTAAAGTTCTTATATTTAGCATGATCTTCAAAGTTTTAATACCATCTCTCTCTCTCCCTCTTCTCTCTCTCTCTCTCATACACACACACACACACACACACACAATGAAACATGATGCCAAAGTCTTTCTGTATGTTTTAAAAATAAAATATTGATTTTGCTTTAAATGTATGCTGAGGAGCTCGTTTGTTTGTCACAGCATAGACTGTGAAGTTTAGATGAAGTTGATTTATCTTTTAGAAGAAAGACCCCTCGATCGTTTTCAGTCATTAAAGATGGTTCAGGACAGATGGGTTTGCGGACCCACGCATCCTAGAGATGTAATTTGATAACTGTGCTTCGCTACGGTCGTAAACCTTACACAGACACAGAGCAGGAAAAACATTTTTTGCAGGGCCTCTGTTTAGCCGTCCCAAAATACCTCCATTTAAAAGCAAAAATAAAATATTAAAATGACCGCCTGTACATCTAACGGCTGTAGTTTGTATTACAACGGTAGCCCATCTAACAAATCTGGAGAAGTGGAGTGGAGAAACAAAGATGTTTAGCACATAAACACGTACACCAGTGATGTTGCTTTATTTGAATCAAAGAAGATGGCCGTAGGAACTGATAACATTCTTTAATGTTGTCGTGTTGTGTTTGTCAAAATAATAAAAAAGTTCAAATGTTTAATATTTTTCTTAAATGAATAGAATGTGCTCACCCTGCTCTCTTTTGGCATGAACTTACAGGAGTCTTAAAACAAAATGTGAATTGTGTTATCTGCTATCCGAACACGATGATTAAATCTAACGGAGTAATAAAAATATAATTTACAAATCAACATTAAAAAAAAATATGCATTCTATATGCATTGTAAACGTTAGTTTTCTTGCTATACTCTTTCTTAGTGATTTGGTCGCTTGAATACACGAAAGGTTATGGATAAAATGTATCTCAACAAGAGTGTGGAAACTTTAACATGCTCAAACTTAAACGAGTGTGCGGCTTTCAGTGGAACTGTTTGATTTGTTTAGGTTGTAATAGTTTTAAGTGTAAAACAGCTAGACTTCATTTTGGCGTTGATGCTTCATGCGATCACACTTTTTGGACAGACACAAAGTTGCACTAAAAGAAATATCTCGAAGAGAAAAACTGTAACTTAATTTCTTAATTTTCATTTATTCCTATTACGATGACACCGCACAATGATCGCCTAAAAACGTACGGTCCGACAAACAACCCAGACAGCAGACGACGCCGATCCAGATCCGTTTTTTTAAACCGGCAAATCCGCGTTACAGTCACATCTGTTTCAGGGCTGTAACACGGATCCAGCCCAGGTGCGGTTTCAGTGGGCGGGAACTACAGTCTCAGAGTATGGCAAGCCGAAATGGTCAGAATTACGCCTAGATTAAACGCGTTTGCATACAAAACGCCGTTTTTTACGGCGTTTAAAACGGTATTAGCGCCGTCAAATACGCCGTCCTTATAGCAGACGCCGTAAAAAACGCGCGTAAACCGTAAAAACCGTTTTTTAGTGTTTGTAAAAAGCGCCGCTTTTAGCGACGTCGGCTTGCCACAGGACGCCGTAAAAAACGCCGTTCTGAATGCACAAAAGCGCGCGTTATTTACGCCGTTTTCCTTGTAGTATAATGAGCCACGCCCACTGATTTCAGTAACCAATAAATTTGAACTGTTCTCATCCAATCAATGATGCTCTGACTCAGACCAGACTAGTTTACATCCGAGTTCGATTGTTATTTTAATCATTCGTTCGTTCGTTTGTTTGTTTGTTTGTTTGTTTGGTTGGTTGACATCAAGATAGCCAGGTGAATCTTTATTTTGTGTTGTCAGCAGACGCTAAACAATTGCACTCGACAGCTGACAGAATATTCTGGTGTACTACAATCAACTTTAGTGAGGTAAGGATTGCTTTGTTTCAGATTATATAAAACATGGGCGCTGTCCTGCAACCATTTTTCTCCAACCGCAATTAAACACACCTGATTCAGCTAATCAAGCCCTCAACGGCATACTGGAAACTTCTAGTCCGGTGTATTGCAAGTTGAGCTAAACTGCAGGACAGTGATCTTCTAGGACTGAGTTAAGACACCCCTGTTTCTGAACCTTGGATTTGTGTGCTGTCTTTAGCCCATTAAGTTGAATGTTCTTATTCTATTCTTATTTATCACTTTTATTATATTGTTGAACATTTTGCATCCCGAAAATTCAATACTTATAAGTGGCTTTTTTTTAAAGGCTAGAAACAATGCAGAGAAGCATTGAATGGGCGAGAGGAAGGCTGATCACTGCACCAGAAGCAGACGAGTTACTCCAGGGTCTCAATTAATATATAGCAGAGGTACAAGAGCATAGGCAGCATGGACAACAAGGTAAGTAATTTCTAAACTGTATATCTGTAATATTTTGAACTTTTTACAATTCTGGCTGTCTACCTATCTGTTTTTCTAAAATCCCTCTCTATCATTTCTAAACTATCTATATTCTAAACTCTCTATCTTTTTCTAAACTATCCATTTATCATTTCTTATCTGTCCATTTATCTGTTTGCTAAACTGTCCGTCTATCGTTTTTAAACTAATTGTCTATCTATAATTTCTAAATTATCAATCTATTTATTTTCTAAACTATCTATCATTCCTAATCTATCATCTATCTTTTATATCTATCAGTATATCTTTTCTAAACTATCCAAATAGTTTTCTAAAATAACCATTTTCTAAAAACTATCCATCGATCTATCATTCCTAAACTATCCATCTATTGTTCTAAATTTGTCTAAAATAACTCTTTTTCTCTAAACCGTCTTTTCTGAGCTATTTGTCTTCTGTCTAAACCCTCTAGCTATAGCTTTCAAACTGTCTAGCAGGTTCTAAGTATAAAAGATCCCATATTAACTTTTAGTGAAGATTAATTGAAATGGTGAACAGGATTTATTACATTAGCCATTCTGATGAGATTGTCTCTGATGAGATTGTCTCATCACTTTAAAAATCTTAGTACATTTTAAAATCCTTTTTTTCTTTTGGCCTAATATTGTATAAACTATTGTGGCCTAAAACAGATCCTAGAGTTACAATAATTTATTGTTGCAGCCAGTTCTAGTTATCAGGCTCCACTTACCTGTAGTGGTGATCGAGGTGCACCCCATTACAGCATCACCAGAGAGCAACTTTCCTTTCTGAGGACGTGTGGTTTTAGTCTTCCTTCAATAGCAGAGATTCTGCAAGTGTCTCTGGCTACCATCAAACGCCGCATGGAAGTGAGTTTGGTTTTAGAATTAGCTTTTTATGACTTGTCATGCATGAAAAGACAATTTAGAATGAATTGTTCAAAATTAGTTTAAGCAATAATACTTATGTTTACATGTTCGTTCCAGGAGGTTCCATTTGAATCGCTCTGACGTATTCTGAAATAAGCGATGTAGACCTCGATGCAATGATCACAGACATTGTGGATGGAAATGACCAGCTGGGATCGGAGGCTGCCAGGGCACAGTTACGGGCAGGTGGAATTCGTGTACAAAGACAGAGTACGCAGGAGCTTGGTTCGGATTAACCCAAGGGCAGCAGCACTACAGGCCATGTCACAAAGACCACACAGAAGGTTGTACAGTGTTGCTGGTCCAAACTCCCTGTGGCACCTAGATGGCAACCACAAATTGATAAGGTAGATATTGGTTTCCTCTACTTGGTTTAATTCACTTGGTAACAACCCTATTATGTCTAATTGAATCTGATGAAATTTAAGAACAACATGGAAAATATTATTTAAGGTACCAGCACAATAACACACTCAGCAAGATATCCTCTAATTATCATTAACCATAAAACCACAGAAAGTATTGATGTAATTTTGTCAATATTGCACACCCCTAGTTTTTATCCTTTCAAAGAGATTTTTAACTAAATAAAATTGTGTATGATTGAACGAATGAACCTGTCATAGTTTGTCACTGGCAAAAGGGATACATTAACCTCATGATTCTGCCCCTTCTAAGGCTAAGGAAAAGCATTGCAGTGGCAATGACAGGGTTTTGTGAGTACTGCATAAACTAAAGAGTTTCTGGAAAAAAAAATGTTTGGATTTGGCTGTTTTTGCAGCAAATGACAATCAAATGTTAAAGGGATTGTTCACTCAAATGAAATTCGTCACATTTTACTCCCACATAATCTGTTCAACACTTGTATGAGTTTCTTCCTTTGAACACAAAAGAATACACTAAAAAGAATGCTGGTAGCTATTGATTTCCATAGTATAAAACAAAAATACAATGAACTTTGAAAGTTGACTTGTTTGTCTTTTAATCTCTCTCTCTCTCTCTCTCTCTCTCTCTCTCTCTCTCTCTCTCTCTCTCTCTCTCTCTTTTTTATATATATATATATATATATATATATATAATATAACCATTTTTCTCTTATGTTTTAGATGGAGAATTGTCATTCATGGTGATATAGATGGCTACAGTCGTCTCATAGTCTTTCTCCGTGCCTCAAACAACAACCGTAGCAGCACTGTAATGAGTTACTTTTTGAATGCCATGGCCAGGTACGGAGTGCCTTCTAGGGTCAGAACAGACCATGGAGGAGAAAACCAATGATGTCTGTGTGATGATGAACATTTTCAGGGGCTCAGAGAGAGGCAGCACAATAAGAGGCAGGAGCGTTCACAACTAAACAATTGAGAGGCTCTGGGGTGACGTGGCCGGGATTGACTAATGTATATTACAATCTCTTCCACTTCCTGGAGGCTGAACATAGACAATGAAATGCACATATGGGCTCTTTACTTTGTCTATGTGCCGAGGATCAACAGGCGTTTATCAGCCTTTACTCAACAGTGGAACAACCATGGGCTGAGAACAGAACAACACCAGACACCCATGCAGATATTTGTTCGAGGCTGCCTGGAACAACAAGGACAGCGAACCACTGCAATGGAAGAGATCTTTGGCAGAACAGCTGGACCAGCAGATGAACCTGTTCTTCAAGCACCGGCAGCAGAATCAAGCTTGCAGGAGGCACCAGTGTTTGACTGGCCAGAGGGAGTAGCTGTTCCTCAAAGTGACTTCACATTGGAGAGTGCTGCCTTAGAGCAACTTGTTGCACAAATTAATCCACTTGGTGGTTCAAGGGGACAACTCGGAGTGGATGTCCTTCAAAACATTTTATCTCTTTTGATGTCTCTGAATCCCCAACATTAAAGAAAAATAAATGGTTATTTCTGTAATCACAGATTATGGTCACCAATGACTAATTATATGGACACTGAATTTTTGGTGAGCCAACCACTGAAGTTTGTCGTAGGTGTGGATAGATCCACTTGAAGTTATATTTTGAGTAGCTGTTACAATATGTAAGTATGGTTAAAGGGTTAGTTCACCCAAAAATGAAATTATTCATTAATTACTCACCCTCATGTTGCCCCAAACCTGTAAGACCTTTGTTTGTCTTCAGAACACAAATTAAGACATTTCTGGTAAAATCCAAGGATGATCCACATAAGCAGCAACGGTACTGCATCTTTTGAGGTCCAGAAGGGTATTAAAAGCCATTGATAGTGTTTCAACATTAATATTATAAAGTGACGTGAATATTTTTTGTGCGCAAAAACAAAACCACTTTTTCAACAATATCTAGTGAAGGACGATCTCTGAACACTAATTCACGAAGCTTCGATTATTTATGAATCTTGTTTCGAATTACTCCCATATTTCATCTAAAATATCTATCATTGGTGTTCTGAGGACTAACGAAAGTCTTACAGGTTTGGTACATTATGAGGGTGAGTAATTAATTAATTTTTGGGTGAACTAATCCTTTAAGATCAGCAATAGCACGATCACCATTTGGAACTTGAAAATAAAAGTTTCTATTTCCCACATTAAGTGTTCTCTGATTTACTTGTACATCACCAGAAAATATTTACTGGAATTGTCATTTAAAAATGTAAAAATAAGTTTTTGGATTTTTAAAAATGGTTTTTAATATTTCATAAGACCATCCATTTTATATAAAATACTAAAGGTATACTTGAGTTATTAAAGCCATTTAAAGCCAACATTCCTCTCATCTTCTGTAGTTCTTGCATTCCTTGGTACAGGGGCTGGGCAGGTGGGTTTAAACACCTCTATTTCATCTGTCAATCACATTAAATACTATATAGTGATTTGTTAACAAAGATATGAACAGTAACATTTTACTTGAAGTTATAGTTTGTCCAAAAATGAAAATTCTCTTATTTACTCTCAACCCTCATAAAATTCCTTTGTTCTGCTGAACACAACACATTTGAAAATGTCAGAAACCAAACTAATCAGATCTTATTCCTCCATAGTACTTATGTTTCCTACTATGGCAGTCAATGGGGGATGAGATCTGTTTGTTAAATTACATTATTTCAAATGTCTTGTGTTGAGCAGAACAAAGGAATTTATACAGGTTTATAAAAACCTGTATAGAAGGGTTTAGAATAAATGATGTGAGAATTTTTCATTTTTGGGTGAACCATCCCTTTAATCATTCAGAATTATTGAATATGACAAAATTAGTGCAGGGGTGTCCAAACTCTGTCCTGGAGAGTTTACCTCCAACTTACCACAACACAACTGCCTGGAAATTTCCTGTAGGTCTAAAAACCTTGATTAGTTGGATCAGGTGTGTTTAATTGGGGTTGGAGCTAAACTCTCAGGACAGTGTCCCTCCAGGAGCAGGATTGGACAGCCCTGGCTTAGTGACTTTAAAATGTTAATTAAGTGTTAGAACACTTAGCCTACACCTTCCCAAAGCCAAGAGATCCTTTTAGGGCAAGGAACAATAATTCTTTAAATTCCTATTCTTCTGACACTCCTTTTGGACGAAAGAGGTCCAGGTGGGTGCATAAGGGAGTCTAGAAGACTGTGTTCTCGAGTCAGTCGCATGCAAACTCCAGGATAGCGATTTTATTTTTCCATCAGTTTAAATTAGTTTTAATTTGTGTATATTACATAGCTACTATTTTGGATTGACTTCAGTCTTTGTTAAATGTATCTATCCTTAAACTTCTGTGTAAGTCAAAAAATGTTCTTTAGCGACTATTTGAAGTTAGACTCTAAATTTCTTCTTAATTTAGGCTACTACTACCTTGCCAAATTTTATAATCACAAATGTAAATTTTCAAAGAAAAGAGGTTAGAGTAAGACATTAAATCATTAATTCAAATGGCTGATTCATTCAATGAGGAATAAAGTGAATCATTTAATACCAAAGGCTGCTGTTACATTGTTCTGCTGTGGCTTTGTTTGGACTCTTTGTCGAAATAGAGCAAAATGAGAAAATAGTTACAATTAATAGTTACTATTAATAGTAAACTAGCTCAAAATACCTTACTTGTTATATTGATTCAGTTCAATAAACATTTGCAAAGGTCCTGATATTAGGAAAAACACTCTTCCTCGTGTTTTGCTTAACTGTATGTCATAAAATAAATTATATTGCCATTATTTACAAACAACATTTATTTTAAATGCTAAGCCTATAACTTATTTAAAACAAAACTAAAATCTGAACTTTCTGCTGGGCTCACATACCTCTCATTTCCATGAGTGAATCGTGACACAGTGTAACATTTGGTTGATAAACTATATACCTATTTATTATGTAAATAGTACTTCTCTTGTGTACTTCTTTGTACTAACGAAGCATTTATTTCATATTAGTATATTACCCTTGTGATTACTCACTGGAGTAATCTAGATACTGTTTTTTGAGTGGCTAGTATGATCCAGCAGTTCACTTCTGGGCTGAACTCCTGTGGCCAGTTGTGGGAGGTGGTGGTTAATAATTTGCTTTTTAGCAAAAGTGCCAAGTGGAATGTTATGACCAAGAGGAGCCTACCTGAAGGATTCCATATGCAACCTGTGCCCTGACTCTCTACCTGCCAAGAGGTGTGTCAAAAGAAGAGGAATTCAGGGAATCAATGCTCCTTGCAATAAAAGGATCTCTCGGATTTGGGAAGGTATAAGCGTCACCTTTTTTTTCCCTTTTTTTTCAGCTCTGTTAAAAATTGTGGGGCAAGATCTAAATGTATTTGATTGTCAAATAATAAATCAGAAAACAAATTTGGTGTGGAAACTGGGCACTTTTGTTTCACCAACATTCCAGAAGGCCTTAACACTGACATTGATTCACATGACCTTAAATTAAAATGACTACTACAACATCTTAACATATTTACATATTAAAATAATGACTATTAAAGTCATTGCCACAAGCAGCACTTATTTGGGTCTATAAAAATGTAAAAACATGACCAAATTTTTTGGGGACAGTTTTTTTTTTTTTTTGGAGAAATAAAAACATGAAAGTAATAATGTATAACGGGACATACTCTAAACAAACTTGAAAAGGTTGGGTCTATGTTTTGTCCATTTAATGAAAGTGAACCATAACATGCAGCCAAAAGTTCTATTTTTGGATGAACTCGTCCTTTCTTATGATTGATTTAAAGAGGACAAAAGAGACAAAACATTGCAAAGGATGTCTAATCCAAGTTTTGCATGTGCCCCATAAATTGTGCAACAAGTTGCTCCAAGGTTGCATTGTCCAAAGTGTAGTGATTCTGTGGTACTGGTACTCTGTCTGGCCAGTCAACTGCTGCTGCCCCCTGCATTCTTGATGTAGTTTCTCCTTGTTCAGATGGTCCTTGAACAACAGTTTCATCTGTTGGCCCAGCTCTTCTGCCAAAGATTTCTTGCATAATTTCTTGCATAATAAGCCGGATCCTTGATGACTCTACAAGGGGAAAGAAGAAATGTTTTACTGAGAATACACAGTTTGAGCATTAACACTGTACTGTGCTTACATACCGGTAAATGAATTTTTTTTTTTAAATTAAAATGTGTTTTACCAAAAGTGAAATAAAAACTGTACTGTACTTAAATGTAAAAGAACAACAACACAACCAAAAAACAACTTTACTCAAATAAAGATCAAATTAAAATTTATTAACGTTCATTAATGTTTCATTTAGTGATTCCTCTTCGTAGCACTAGAGAGAGCCTGAGTGCCACTAGTGCTACTCGCACCACACTTTGAGAACCACTGCTTTAAACAATCTTTAATACATTTAAATTGTACTGACATTTGCGATTATCCAGAAAACACGAACAGAGTAACACGACTCAGATTTGCTCAAAATAAAAATGTAACAGGCAAATATAAAATAATATGGCACCGACCGAGCAGTTTTAATGAGCAGCATTACAATTGGCCGATTGGAAAACCGTTCATACGTACTGGCTGTAGGAATCAGTGGGCGTGGCTCATTATACTATTAGCAAAACGCCGTAAATGACGCGCGCTCTGTGCAACCAAAACGGCGTTTTTTACGCCGTCATATGGCAACATGAACGGCGTAAAAAACGGCGTTTTCATACACACTAAAACGCCGTCAAATACGGCGTCATTGACGTATTTTCGCACGTTTTTTATAGCGTTTGTTATCACAACGACGTATTTTGCGGCGCAGATACTGTTTAAAACTCTGTATTTGACAGAATATTTATTTATTTTTGTTGTTGTTTAGAACTTAATTTAGTTAAGTAATTTTACTTATTTTGTTGTCGAGGCAGCATCTTTATTTTCAGTTTAAGTTTTTCATCTAATATATTTGTTTTATTTTTATTTACATTTTTATTTTATTTAATTTGAGCATTTAAAAAGTTTTAGCTAACAATATAGCAGCACTGACATGCACATGCAATTGTTTTATGTCACCCACATGCACTTCTCTCTGCTGTTAAAAAATGTTTTTTTTATATTTTATTTATTTGAGTGACAAACGGTTTGATTTTATAATTATTAGACTATTATTATTGTTGTTGTTATTTCGTTTTGTTTGAGAAACGTAAAAATGAAATTAAGCTAGATGTTTTTTAAAAAAAAAAAACAAATAAGCTTAGACTATTCTTTTATATTTCTTTCACATGCGTGGGCGGCGTTAGGCCCATTTTTAGTCCGATTATTATATATTATTGATTATACATTGCTATGTTTACCTGAATCGAGCCGTGCGTCGCATCCAATCTTTGGGCATGGGGTATATTCCAGGCTTTGTAAGGAATAGGCTGCGCTGAGGGTGGGTGTGCGGCAAGGACAATGCAGATAAGAAGCTCAAACGCCGCCGACCCAAGAACTGCAGTGTTGCTCTTTATATGAGATTTATATTTGCAAGAAATATAGTCGCAACAGCCAAACAATATGAAGAAATATGTGACTAAATTACAGAGCTGTACATCAGATTAATTCTTATTCTGCTTTAATACAGACAGTAAAGACAGGCTGAGTTGAAAAGTGGCGTTTCAGGGCCGCTCACGCACAAATGCATAAGCTAATTTTTTATCCACAAACTAAAAAATATGAAAAATATAGCTTAATTTTCGATTTCCCGTTTTTCAGACACAACGAAATATTAATAATAGTTATGTAATAATAATAAAATCAAACTGTCATTTCTCTTTTTTTCTTTTTGTAATTGGTTTGATTTGATCATGTCATATCCTCTTGGTCTGAATGCAGATATCGGATAGAATATTGTAGTAAGATTGGAGATTAATCCTAATAAACATGACGTTACAGTAAAAATATTACAACAGTGTTAATATTTTAAAACAGTGTATTCTTCTAATTTCAGTAGCGTGCAGATACTCTTTTTTATGTCAGGACCGCTGTGACAGCAGCTCGGACAATCGCTTAGCTTGCTCACATTATGTAATCTATAACGGGAAAATCATATTGTTTTTATGACATGTTGTTGAGAAAGAAATGTGTCGTTTTAAGGACGTAACATCTCATTATTACGAGAAAATATGTCGTTTTAACTACACAACTCATTATTATCATGTGAGCGGAAAAAAATTATATGTGTGGAAGCAATGCCACAACGTAAATTTGTTTGTTAAACATCAAATAAACTCCCCTGTATACCAGAATCAGTTTGGAGCGGGGCTCGAACCAGCGGTTGTAGCGGTGTATAGGGGTCAGAAAGACTAAGGACCATTGCCTCCAACTTCTGTAGCTGCACAGCTTTTACACACTCTCTGACTTCCGTTATTATGTATGATTTCTTGTATTGGAAATTAAATAACTCAAAGCTAATTGAATATTTCGAACCAGCACTTATGTATCTACATAAAAGGTATTTGGGTGGTAAATGATATATAAACTAGGGTTTATAATTGTTAAATAATTAACAATTACATTCAAGTAAGATAAAGATGTGTAATCAGCCTATGTTCAATGTTTGTAGCGATTAAAATATATAAAAAGTTACTTAATATTTCCTATCAGTTCACAGGCACTTCTTCCGCTTCAACGATCTATGGTAAATTAGTCTGGTCTGAGTCAGAGCATCATTGATTGGATGAGAACAGTTCAAATTTATTGGTTACTGAAATCAGTGGGCGTGGCTCATTATACTACAAGGAAAACGGCGTAAATAACGCGCGCTTTTGTGCATTCAGAACGGCGTTTTTTACGGCGTCCTGAGGCAAGCCGACAGCGTTAAAAGTGGCGCTTTTTACAAACACTAAATGACCATAAACTTTTTATGGTTTACGCGCGTTTTTTACGGCGTCTACTATAAGAACGGCATATTTGACGGTGCTAATACCGTTTTAAACGCCGTAAAAAACGGCGTTTTGTATGCAAACGCATTTAATCTAGGCGTAATTCTGACCCTTTCGGCTTGCCATAGCAGAGCGGATCCGGGCCGCGTCCGTGGAAACGAGCGCACTTTTTTTCTTTTCTTTTTTTCGGTCGAGGAAAATCCAGACTGCTCGCTGTTATCCTCAAAAACCTCACCAAGGTATGACACACCGTGCGAACAAACTAAATCAATGTCTTATGCTGTGTAACTTACTCGATAACTTAAAAATTTGGTGTTTTTATTGATTCTTAGATCTGTGTCAGACTGTATTGTTGGCGAACACTAAGGCCTATGTTATTAGATGACTTGCTAACATGAAGAAAACGTCCAGAGGTCTGCAATTATATATAATTAACAAATGTTTAACTTCATTACTTAATTTAAACTTTAGTTGTTTTAACTCTTTCTATATATATTTTTTTTTTAAGATCGCTGCGTGGTAATTATAGTGAGCTAGCAACGTTTAAGTGCTAACTCTAAAATATGATTAACGTTAGTTCACTTCTGAATTAAAATTTTCTTATTTTTGAGGAAAACAATCCAGATTTTTTCTCTATAGTGGACTTAAGTGGGGTTCAATAGGGGAAAGATCCAAATTGCAGCTCCAGAGCAGTTTCAAAGGGCTGTACACGATCAGCTGAGGAAATACTTGAATTTTTGATTTGTTTCGATCTGTACAAGACAAGCTTTTGAGGACAAACCCAAGTAATTGTCATTCCTTTTTTTTTTTTTTTTCTTTGTAGGAAATGACCGATCGTTTTGCTAGATAAGACCCTTCTTACTCGTCTGGGAAAATGTTTTGAAGATGCAATTTGGACTCCACTGAAGTCCACAATAAAGAGAGAAACCCTGGAATGTCTTCCTCAAAAACCTTAATTTCTTTTTGACTGAAGAAAGAAAGACAATAAATAAAGGGAGTAAATTATGAGTAAATTAATTTAGAAGTGAGCTAATCCCAGTGGTGGACGAAGTACTCAAATCAAGTACTTGAGTAAAAGTACAGATACATATGGTAAAATATTACTCCAGTAAAAGTAAAAGTACTCCTTTTTCAATTTTACTCAAGTGAAAGTACAAAAGTACTCAATTTTTTATGTACTTAAGTAAAAAAGTACTGAAAGATAGATGTTTGCAATTTTATATAGGCTACTTAATTTAATTTTATATTAGCACATTTTTTTATAATCCTACTGCTCAAAATACCTTGGATTTTTTCAAAATAACCACTATATGGAGTCAAGATATATTTTTGTTGTTGATATGGATTACGTTGATGAGAGTGAGTTTCACTGTGAAACTTACACTGTGATGTACCTGAGAGAAAACAGAGATGACCATCTGATCTTCACCAGTAACAACAAAGTATTTTAAAGTTAGTTGTTTTACAGAACATCAAAGTTACAGTACAGACCAAAAGTTTGGACACACCTTCTCATTCAAAGAGTTTTCTTTATTTTCATGACTATGAAAATTGTAGAGTCACACTGAAGGCATCAAGGGCTATTTGAGCAAGAAGGAGATTGATGGGGTGCTGCGCCAGATGACCTGGCCTCCACAGTCACCGGACCTGAACCCAATCCAGATGGTTTAGGGGTGAGCTGGACCGCAGACAGAAGGCAAAAGGGCCAACAAGTGCTAAGCATCTCTCGGGGAACTCCTTCAAGACTGTTGGAAGACCATTTCAGGTGACTACCTCTTGAAGCTCATCAAGAGAAAGCCAAGAGTGTGCAAAGCAGTAATCAAAGCAAAAGGTGGCTACTCTGAAGAACCTAGAATATGACATATTTTCAGTTGTTTCACACTTTTTTGTTATTAATATAATTCCATATATAATTCCACATGTGTTAATTCATAGTTTTGATGCCTTCAGTGTGAATCTACAATTTTCATAGTCATGAAAATAAAGAAAACTCTTTGAATGAGAAGGTGTGTCCAAACTTTTGGTCTGTACTGTAAACATGACATGATAATAAGGCCTGAAGTTAGAAAGAACATTTTAAGGAAAAAAATAATAAAATAATTTTCATAATGATTTTTTCCTACTCAAATCTTGTCTGTGGTTTAAAAACACCTATGGCCAAATGGGGTGCATCTCTTCCCACTGATAATTACTGTAGTTACCATGTTCTGAACATCACATCCTTTCTTTTCTAACCAGATATATATATATATATATATATATATATATATATATATATATATATATATATATGGACATTATTTATAAAAATTACATCAACTTAGCACCAACAAGCTTGTTAGCTAGACAGTTAGCATCAGCTAACAATATTTACTTATTTTCAATACGATGAACCTTCATGTCTGTCTACTCGTCTAGTTAATCCAAACAATATACATATGTATGACGTTACTGTTGATAAACAATATAAAAACAGACGTCACAAAGGACATTTTAATTAAACTGTTAACATTACGGCAGCAGTGAATTTGAACGTGCACAAATTATTGTATTTAATCTGTGTTATTTTATGGGTTTTTTTGTTGTTGTTTGTTTTACCTAGAATTGATGTGTCTGCATCGTCTGCACTCGAGCATTTCAGTGGGCTTAAATAGATCACTCTTTACAACGGATTTAGTTCCCAAACAACTGACAGTTTTGACCCAAATACGATTTTCAGTTGCAATAATTAATCCAAAATTGCGACATTAATAACTTACTTTTAGCAACATCAGACGGCACGCGCGCTCACAAGATCTCCCGGTTCTTACTGACTCGCACTAAACGGTTCATTTGAATCAGTGAGTGGTCGACTCCAGAACAGCTGCAATCGGATCATTCTAATTCGTAAACGAGTCGTTTGGTGCGATTCGCGATCCGATTTAAAAGTATATTTTGAAAAGACTCAGTTCGTTCATGATGAATCAGACACCGCTTCTGCGTGTCTGAGCATGTGATATATTATAGGGAGTAACGACATGTTTTATGAAATGTAGTGAAGTAAAAAGTACGATTTTATGCTTTGGAATGTAGTGAAGTAAAAGTAAAAGTTACTCTAAATAAAACTACTCCAGTAAAGTACAGATACTTGAAAAATGTACTTAAGTACAGTAACGAAGTAAAGCTACTCCGTTACTGTCCACCACTGGCTAATCCTTTAAGACTGCTTGCATTTATTTTATCAAATATAAAGTTAAACGTAATATTGTGAAATATTATTACAATGTTAAATAATTTTCTGTTTGAATGTATTTTAAGATGTAGTTTATTCCTGTAAATTTTCAGCATCATTACTGCAGTCTTCAGAGCATGATCCTTCAGAAATTATTCCAAAATGCAGGTTGAGTGCTGGATTTATTTTGGTTTATTTTTTGCTGCTTAAAATTTCCTGGAAACATTTTTATGGTTCTTTGGTGAACAGAAAGTTAAAAAAAAGAACATAATTTATGTGAAATATATTTTTGCAACATTATAAATGTTTTACTTCTATCAATTTAATGGCTATATGCTGAATGAAAACAGTCATTTCTTTTTAATAACACACATATCAAACATTTGAATGGTTGAAT